>NC_053026.1:322119349-322286504 GCF_003073215.2 Triticum urartu
CAAATTAGAAGCACTGCAAACTAGACACCATATGAAAGGTGCAATCAATATCACTCTGCCAAGTTAAAACTGTCTCGTCATAGGTGGCGTTCATCAAACTAGAAGCAATACATGCTAGAAATCATATTCAAGACGTAAACCAATATCACACTACCAACTTAAAGGTGTTCCATCATAAGTGACTGATGCAGGATACATAAGAAGAGTAGTTTCATGTAAGAACATGGTGTGATAGACTGATATAGTATGTATCAAAAACAGGAAAGCGTGTCATATTCACACGTATCATGTGTAAGCTAAGCAGATGCAGTTTACACTAATTAGGAGCAATACAAGCGAGACACCATATGAAACATGCAACCAGATATCACACTGCCAAGTTAGAGCAAGCACCTTGGATGGTGGAGTAGGGGAGCGAAGACTTGGACCTTGTAATGCACTATCAGTAGAGGGGGAATCGGTAGAGATGCCCCGTTTACGTTATTGTAGAGGACCACCATCATCGCCTTCCTTCCTCTTTCTTGATTTTGCCTTGTCAAGTCAAATCCACAAGAAAAAGGAATAAAATTTGCTCTTCAAAACTCATTGATGCATGATACTGACGAACACTACTCTGATGAAAGGCAAAGTCATGATACGAGGATGGAATATGTACGAAAAAATGGACGGCTTGACATATTCACACCTATGATGTGGTTACTAAGGAGAAGGCACTTCAACAAATTAGAAGCACTATAAACTAGACACCATATGAAAGGTGCAATCAATATCACTCTGCCAAGTTGAAACTGTCTCGTCATAGGTGGCGTTCATCAAACTAGAAGAAATACATGCTAGAAATCATATTCAAGACGTAAACCAATATCACACTACCAACTTAAAGATGTTGCATCATAAGTGACTGATGCAGGATACACAAGAAGAGTAGTTTCATGTAAGAACATGGTGTGATAGACTGATATAGTACGTACCAAAAATAGGAAAGCTTGTCATATTCACACGTATCATGTGTAAGCTAAGCAGATGTAGCACACACTAATTAGGAGCAATAAAAGCTAGTCACCATATGCAAAATGCAACTGGATATCACACTACCAAGTTAGAGCAAGCACCTTGGATGGTGGAGTAGGGGAGCGGAGACTTGAACCTTGTAATGCACTATCAGTACAAGGAGAATCGGTACAGATGCCCCGTTTACGTTGCTGCAGAGGACCACCATCATCGCCTTCCTTCTTCTTTCTTGATTTTGCCTTGTCAAGTCAAACCCACAACAAAAAGGAATAAAATTTGCTCTTCAGAACTCATTGATGCATGAAACTGACAAACACTACTCTGATGAAAGGCAAAGTCATGATATGAGGATGGAATATGTACGGAAGAATGGACGGCTTGACATATTCACACCTATGATGTGGTAAATAAGGAGAAGGCACTTCAACAAATTAGAAGCACTGCAAACTAGACACCATATGAAAGGTGCAATCAATATCACTCTGTCAAGTTAAAACTGTCTCGTCATAGGTGGCGTTCATCAAACTAGAAGCAATACATGCTACAAATCATATTCAAGACATAAACCAATATCACACTACCAACTTAAAGGTGTTCCATCATAAGTGACTGATGCAGGATACACAAGAAGAGTAGTTTCATGTAAGAACATGGTGTGATAGACAGATATAGTATGTACCAAAAACAGGAAAGCGTGTCATATTCACACGTATCATGTGTAAGCTAAGAAGATGCAGTTTACACTAATTAGGAGCAATACAAGATAGACACCATATGCAACATGCAACCAGATATAACACTGCCAAGTTAGAGCAAGCACCTTGGATGGTGGAGTAGGGGAGCGGAGACTTGGACCTTGTAATGCACTATCAGTACAAGAAGAATCGGTATAGATGCTCCATTTATGTTTCTTCAGAGGACCGCCATCATCACCTTCCTTACTCTTTTCCTTCTCTTTCTTGATTTTGCCTTGTCAAGTCAAACCCACAAGAAAAAGGATTAAAATTTGCTCTTCAGAACTCATTGATGCATGATACTGACAAACACTACTGTGATGAAAGGCAAAGTCATGATATGATGATGGAATATGTACGAAAAAATGGACCGCTTGACATATTCACACCTATGATGTGGTAACTAAGGAGACGGCACTTCAACAAATTAGAAGCACTGCAAACTAGACACCATATGAAAGGTGCAATCAATATCACTCTGCCAAGTTAAAACTGTCTCGTCATAGGTGGCGTTCATCAAACTTGAAGCAATACATGCTAGAAATCATATTCAAGAGGCAAACCAATATCACAGTGCCAACTTAAAGGTGTTCCATCATAATTGACTGATGCAGGATACACAAGAAGAGTAGTTTCATGTAAGAACATGGTGTGATAGACAGATATAGTATGTACCAAAAACAGGAAAGCGTGTCATATTCACACGTATCATGTGTAAGCTAAGCAGATGCAGCTTACACTAATTAGGAGCAATACAAGCTAGACACCATATGCAACATGCAACCAGATATCACATTGCAAACTTAGAGCAAGCACCTTGGATGGTGGAGTAGGGGAGCGGAGACTTGGACCTTGTAATGCACTCTCAGTACAAGGAGAATCGGTACAGATGCTCCGTCTACGTTGCTGCAGAGGACCACCATCATCGCCTTCCTTCCTCTTTCTTGATTTTGCCTTGTCAAGTCAAACCCACAAGAAAAAGGAACAAAATTTGCTATTCAGAACTCATTGATGCATGATACTAACGAACACTACACTGATGAAAGGCAAAGTCATGATACGAGGATGGAATATGTACGAAAAAATGGAGGGCTTGACATATTCACACCTATGATGTGGTAACTAATCAGAAGGGACTTCAACAAATTAGAAGCACTTCAA
This sequence comes from Triticum urartu, assembly GCF_003073215.2. Lineage (NCBI taxonomy): Eukaryota > Viridiplantae > Streptophyta > Magnoliopsida > Poales > Poaceae > Triticum > Triticum urartu. The sequence goes on from NC_053026.1 coordinate 322,122,256, forward strand.
ACTAGACACCATATGAAAGGTGCAATCAATATCACTCTGCCAAGTTAAAACTTTCTCGCCATAGGTGTCGTTCATCAAACTTGAAGCAATACATGCTAGAAATCATATTCAAGACGCAAACCAATATCACACTGCCAACTTAAAGGTGTTCCATCATAAGTGACTGATGCATGATACACAAGAAGAGTAGTTTCATGTAAGTGTTGGGTTTCGTAGTAATTTCAAAAAAATTCCTACGCACACGCAAGATCATCTGATGCATAGCAACGAGGGGGAGAGTGTTGTCTACGTACCCAACGCAGACCAAGTGCGGAAGCGCTGACACGACGTAGAGGAAGTAGTCGTACGTCTTCACGATCCAAGCGATCAAGCACCGAAACTACGGCACCTCTGAGTTCGAGCACACGTTCAGCTCGATGACGTTCCTCGGACTCCGATCCAGCAAAGTGTCGGGGAAGAGTTTCGTCAGCACGACGGCGTGGTGATGATCTTGATGAACTACAGCAGCAGGGCTTCGCCTAAACTCCACTATAGTATTATCGAGGAATATGGTGGCGGGGAGCACCGCACACGGCTAAGGAATAGATCACCTGGATCAACTTGTGTCTTCTAGGGTGCCTCTACCTCAGTATATAAAGGAGCCAAGGTGGGAGGGGGCGCCGGCCAGGGAGAGAGGCGCAGGAGGAGTCCTACTCCTTCCGGGAGTAGGACTCCCCCCCCAATCCTATTCCAACTAGGATTCCCAAGGGGGAAAGGGGGAGAGGGGTGGCCGGCCACCTCTCCTAGTCCTAATAGGACTAGGGGAGGGGGGAGGTGCGCAGCCCCCTTGGGCTGCCCCTTTCTCCTTTCCACTAAGGCCCATGAAGGCCCATATGGCTCCCGGGGGGTTCTGCTAACCCTCCCGGTACTCCGGTAAAATCCCGATTTCACCCGGAACACTTCCGATGTCCAAACATAGGCTTCCAATATATCAATCTTTACGTCTCGACCATTTCGAGACTCCTCGTCATGTCCGTGATCACATCCGGGACTCCGAACAACCTTCGGTACATCAAAAATGCATAAACTCATAATGAAACTGTCATCGTAACCTTAAGCGTGCGGACCCTACGGGTTCGAGAACAATGTAGACATGACTGAGACATGTCTCCGGTCAATAACCAATAGCGGGACCTGGATGCCCATATTGGCTCCTACATATTCTACGAAGATCTTTATCGGTCAGACCGCATAACAACATACGTTGTTCCCTTTGTCATCGGTATGTTACTTGCCCGAGATTCGATCGTCGGTATCCAATACCTAGTTCAATCTCGTTACCGGCAAGTCTCTTTACTCGTTCCGTAATACATCATCTCACAACTAACATATTAGTTGTAATGCTTGCAAGGCTTATGTGATGTGTATTACCGAGAGGGCCCAGAGATACCTCTCCGACAATCGGAGTGACAAATCCTAATCTTGAAATACGCCAACCCAACATGTACTTTTGGAGACACCTGTAATGCTCCTTTATAATCACCCAGTTACGTTGTGACGTTTGGTAGCACCCAAAGTGTTCCTCCGGCAAACGGGAGTTGCATAATCTCATAGTCATAGGAACATGTATAAGTCATGAAAAAAGCAATAGCAACATACTAAACGATCGGGTGCTAAGCTAATGGAATGGGTCATGTCAATCAGATCATTCAACTAATGATGTGATCCCGTTAATCAAATAACAACTCTTTGTCCATGGTTAGGAAACATAACCATCTTTGATTCACGAGCTAGTCAAGTAGAGGCATACTAGTGACACTCTGTTTGTCTATGTATTCACACATGTATTATGTTTCCGGTTAATACAATTCTAGCATGAATAATAAACATTTATCATGATATAAGGAAATAAATAATAACTTTATTATTGCCTCTAGGGCATATTTCCTTCAGTAAGAACATGGTGTGATAGACAGATATAGTTTGTACCAAATACAGGAAAGCGTGTCATATTCACGCATATCATGTGTAAGCTCAGCATATGCAGTTTACACTAATTAGGAGCAATACAAGCTAGACACCATATGCAACATGCAACCAGATATCACACTGCCAAGTTAGAGCAAGCACCTTGGATGGTGGAGTAGGGGAGCGGAGACTTGGACCTTGTAATGCACTATTTGTACAAGGAGAATCGGTACAGATGCCCCGTTTACGTTGCTGCAGAGGACCACCATCATCGCCTTCCTTCCTCTATCTTGATTTTTCCTTGTCAAGTCAAACCCACAAGAAAAAGGAATAAAATTTGCTCTTCAGAACTCATTGATGCATGATACTAACGAACACTACTCTGATGAAAGGCAAAGTCATGATACGAGGATGGAATATGTACGAAAAAATGGACAGCTTGACATATTCACACCTATGATGTGGTAACTAAGGAGAAGTCACTTCAACAAATTAGAAGCACTTCAAACTAGACACCATATGAAGGGCGCAATCAATATCACTCTGCCAAGTTAAAACTGTCTCGTCATAGGTGGCGTTCATCAAACTAGAAGAAATACAGGCTAGAAATCATATTCAAGACGCAAACCAATATCACACTGCCAACTTAAAGGTGTTCCATCATAAGTGACTGATGCAGGATACACAAGAAGAGTAGTTTCATGCAAGAACATGGTGTGATAGACAGATATAGTATGTACCAAAAACAGGAAAGCGTGTCATATTCACACGTATCATGTGTAAGCTCAGCAGATGCAACTTACACTAATTAGGAGCAATACAAGCTAGACACCATATGCAACATGCAACCAGATATCACACTGCCAAGTTAGAGCAAGCACCTTGGATGGTGGAGTAGGGGAGCGGAGACTTGGACCTTGTAATGCACTATTTGTACAAGGAGAATCGGTACAGATGCCCCGTTTACGATGCTGCACAGGACCACCATCATCGCCTTCCTTCCTCTATCTTGATTTTTCCTTGTCAAGTCAAACCCACAAGGAAAAGGAATAAAATTTGCTCTTCAGAACTCATTGATGCATGATACTAACGAACACTACTCTGATGAAAGGCAAAGTCATGATACGAGGATGGAATATGTACAAAAAAATGGACGGCTTGACATATTCACACCTATGATGTGGTAACTAAGGAGAAGGCACTTCAACAAATTAGAAGCACTGTAAACTAGACACCATATGAAAGGTCCAATCAATATCACTCTGCCAAGTTGAAACTGTTTCGTCATAGGTGGCATTCATCAAACTAGAAGAAATACATGCTAGAAATCATATTCAAGGCGTAAACCAATATCACACTACGAACTTAAAGCTGTTGCATCATAAGTGACTGATGCGGGATAGACAAGAAGAGTAGTTTCATGTAAGTACATGGTGTGATAGACTGATATAGTACGTACCACAAACAGGAAAGCGTGTTATATTCACACGTATCATGTGTAAGATTAGCAGATGCAGATTACACTAATTAGGAGCAATACAAGCTAGACACCATATGCAACATGCAACCAGATATCACACTGCCAAGTTAGAGCAAGCACCTTGGATGGTGGAGTAGGGGAGCGGAGACTTGGACCTTGTAATGCACTATCAGTACAAGGAGAATCGGTACAGATGCCCTGTTTACGTTGCTGCAGAGGACGACCATCATCGCGTTCCTTCCTCTTTCTTGATTTTGCCTTGTCAAGTCAAACCCACAAGAAAAAGGAATAAAATTTGCTCTTCAAAACTCATTGATGCATGATACTGACGAACACTACTCTGATGAAATGCAAAGTCATGATACGAGGATGGAATATGTATGAAAGAATGGACGGCTTGACATATTCACACCTATGATGTGGTAACTAAGGAGAAGGCACTTCAACAAATTAGAAGCACTGTAAACTAGACACCATATGAAAGGTGCAATCAATATCACTCTGCCAAGTTGAAACTATCTCGTCATAGGTGGCGTTCATCAAACTAGAAGAAATACATGCTAGAAATCATATTCAAGACGTAAACCAATATCACACTACCAACTTAAAGCTGTTGCATCATAAGTGACAGATGCAGGATACACAAGAAGAGTAGTTTCATGTAAGAACATGGTGTGATAGACTGATATAGTACGTACCAAAAACAGGAAAGCGTGTCATATTCACACGTATCATGTGTAAGCTAAGCAGATGCAGTTTACACTAATTAGGAGCAATACAAGCTAGACACCATATGCAACATGCAACTAGATATCACACTACCAAGTTAGAGCAAGCACCTTCGATGGTGGGGTTGGGGAGCGGAGACTTGGACCTTGTAATGCACTATCAGTACAAGGAGAATCGGTACAGATGCCCCGTTTATGTTGCTGTAGAGGACCACCATCATCGCCTTCCTTCCTCTTTCTTGATTTTGCCTTGTTAAATCAAACCCACAACAAAAAGGAATAAAATTTGCTCTTCAAAACTCATTGATGCATGATACTGACGAACACTACTCTGATGAAAGGCAAAGTCATGATACGAGGATGGAATATGTACGAAAAAATGGACGACTTGACATATTCACACCTATGATGGGTAACTAACCAGAAGGCACTTCAACAAATTAGAAGCACTGCAAACTAGACACCATATGAAAGGTGCAATCAATATCACTCTGCCAAGTTAAAACTGTCTCGTCATAGGTGGCGTTCATCAAACTAGAAGCAATACATGCTAGAAATCATATTCAAGACGTAAACCAATATCACACTACCAACTTAAAGGTGTTCCATCATAAGTGACTGATGCAGGATACATAAGAAGAGTAGTTTCATGTAAGAACATGGTGTGATAGACTGATATAGTATGTATCAAAAACAGGAAAGCGTGTCATATTCACACGTATCATGTGTAAGCTAAGCAGATGCAGTTTACACTAATTAGGAGCAATACAAGCGAGACACCATATGAAACATGCAACCAGATATCACACTGCCAAGTTAGAGCAAGCACCTTGGATGGTGGAGTAGGGGAGCGGAGACTTGGACCTTGTAATGCATTATCAGTACAAGGAGAATCGGTACAGATGCCCCGTTTACGTTGCTGTAGAGGACCACCATCATCGCCTTCCTTCCTCTTTCTTTATTTTGCCTTGTCAAATCAAACCCACTACAAAAAGGAATAAAATTTGCTCTTCAAAACTCATTGATGCATGATACTGACGAACACTACTCTGATGAAAGGCAAAGTCATGATACGAGGATGGAATATGTATGAAAAAATGGACGGCTTGATATATTCACACCTATGATGTGGTAACCAAGTAGAAGGCACTTCAACAAATTAGAAGCACTGCAAACTAGACACCATATGAAAGGTGCAATCAATATCACTCTGCCAAGTTAAAACTGTCTCGTCATAGCTGGCGTTCATCAAACTAGAAGCAATACATGCTAGAAATCATATTCAAGACGTAAACCAATATCACACTACCAACTTAAAGGTGTTCCATCATAAGTGACTGATGCAGGATACATAAGAAGAGTAGTTTCATGTAAGGACATGGTGTGATAGACAGATATAGTATGTACCAAAAACAGGAAAGCGTGTCATATTCACACATATCATGTGTAAGCTAAGCAGATGTAGTTTACACTAATTAGGAGCAATACAAGCTAGACACCATATGCAACATGCAACCAGATATCACACTGCCAAGTTAGAGCAAGCACCTTGGATGGTGGAGTAGGGGAGCGGAGACTTGGACCTTGTAATGCACTATCAGTACAAGGAGAATCGGTATAGATGCTCCATTTATGTTGCATCAGAGGACCGCCATCATCGCCTTCCTTACTCTTTTCCTTCCTCTTTCTTGATTTTGCCTTGTCAAGTCAAACCCACAAGAAAAAGGATTAAAATTTGCTCTTCAGAACTCATTGATGCATGATACTGACAAACACTACTGTGATGAAAGGCAATGTCATGATACGAGGATGGAATATGTACGAAAAAATGGGCCGCTTGACATATTCACACCTATGATGTGGTAACTAAGGAGAAGGCACTTCAACAACTTAGAAGCACAGCAAACTAGACACCATATGAAAGGTGCAATCAATATAACTCTGCCAAGTTAAAACTGTCTCATCATAGGTGGCGTTCATCAAACTTGAAGCAATACATGCTAGAAATCATATTCAAGACGCAAACCAATATCACACTGCCAACTTAAAGGTGTTCCATCATAAGTGCCTGATGCAGGATACACAAGAAGAGTAGTTTCATGTAAGAACATGGTGTGATAGACAGATATAGTATGTACCAAAAACAGGAAAGCATGTCATATTCACACGTATCATGTGTAAGCTAAGCAGATGCAGCTTACACTAATTAGGAGCAATACAAGCTAGACACCATATGCAACATGCAACCAGATATCACACTGCCAAGTTAGAGCAAGCACCTTGGATGGTGGAGTAGGGGAGCGGAGACTTGGACCTTGTAATGCACTATCAGTACAAGGAGAATCGGTACACTTGCTCTGTCTACGTTGCTGAAGAGGACCACCATCATCGCCTTCCTTCCTATTTCTTGATTTTGCCTTGTCAAGTCAAACCCACAAGAAAAAGGAATAAATTTTGCTCTTCAGAACTCATTGATGCATGATACTGACGAACACTACACTGATGAAAGGCAAAGTCATGATACGAGGATGGAATATGTACGAAAAATGGACGACTTGACATATTCACACCTATTATGTGGTAACTAAGCAGAAGGGACTTCAACAAATTAGAAGCACTTCAAACTAGACACCATATGAAAGGTGCAATCAATATCACTCTGCCAAGTTAAAACTTTCTCGCCATAGGTGGCATTCATCAAACTTGAAGCAATACGTGCTTGAAATCATATTCAAGATGCAAACCAATATCACACTGCCAACTTAAAGGTGTTCCATCATAAGTGACTGATGCAGGATACATCAGAAGAGTAGTTTCATGTAAGAACATGGTGTGATAGACACATATAGTATGTACCAAAAACAGGAAAGCGTGTCATATTCACACGTATCATGTGTAAGCTAAGCAGATGCAGTTTACACTAATTAGGAGCAATACAAGCTAGACACCATATGCAACATGCAACCAGATATCACACTGCCAAGTTAGAGCAAGCACCTTGGATGGTGGAGTAGGGGAGCGGAGACATGGACCTTGTAATGCACTATCAGTACAAGGAGAATCGGTACCGATGCCCCGTTTACGTTGCTGTAGAGGACCACCATCATCGCCTTCCTTCCTCTTTCTTGATTTTGCCTTGTCAAGTCAAATCCACAAGAAAAAGGAATAAAATTTGCTCTTCAAAACTCATTGATGCATGATACTGACAAACACTACTGTGATGAAAGGTAATGTCATGATACGAGGATGGAATATGTACGAAAAAAAATGGACCGCTTGACCTATTCACACCTATGATGTGGTAATTAAGGAGAAGGCACTTCAACAACTTAGAAGCACTGCAAACTAGACACCATATGAAAGGTGCAATCAATATAACTCTGCCAAGTTAAAACTGTCTCATCATAGGTGGCGTTCATCTAACTTGAAGCAATACATGCTAGAAATCATATTCAAGACGCAAACTAATATTACACTGCCAACTTAAAGGTGTTCCATCATAAGTGACTGATGCAGGATACACAAGAAGAGTAGTTTCATGCAAGAACATGGTGTGATAGATAGATATAGTATGTACCAAAAACAGGAAAGCGTGTCATATTCACACGTATCATGTGTAAGCTAAGCAGATGCAGCTTACACTAATTAGGAGCAATACAAGCTAGACACCATATGCAACATGCAACCAGATATCACACTGCCAAGTTAGAGCAAGCACCTTCGATGGTGGAGTAGGGGAGCGGAGACTTGGACCTTGTAATGCACTATCAGTACAAGGAGAATCGGTACAGATGCTCCTCCACGTTGCTGTAGAGGACCACCATCATCGCCTTCCTTCCTCTTTCTTGATTTTGCCTTGTCAAGTCAAACCCACAAGAAAAAGGAATAAAATTTGCTCTTCAAAACTCATTGATGCATGATACTGACGAACACTACACTGATGAAAGCCAAAGTCATGATACGAGGATGGAATATGTACGAAAAAATGGACGACTTGACATATTCACACCTATGATGTGGTAACTAAGCAGAAGGGACTTCAACAAATTAGAAGCACTTCAAACTAGACACCATATGAAAGGTGCAATCAATATCACTCTGCCAAGTTAAAACTTTCTCGCCATAGGTGGCATTCATCAAACTTGAAGCAATACATGCTTGAAATCATATTCAAGACGCAAACCAATATCACACTGCGAACTTAAAGGTGTTCGATCATAAGTGACTGATGCATGATACACAAGAAGAGTAGTTTCATGTAAGAACATGGTGTGATAGACAGATATATTATGTACCAAATACAGGAAAGCGTGTCATATTCACACGTATCATGTGTAAGCTAAGCAGATGCAGTTTACACTAATTAGGAGCAATACAAGCTAGACACCATATGCAACATGCAACCAGATATCACACTGCTAAGTTAGAGCAAGCACCTTGGATGGTGGAGTAGGGGAGCGGAGACTTGGACCTTGTAATGCACTATCATTACAGGGAGAATCGGTACAGATGCTCCATTTACGTTGCTGCAGAGGACCACCATCATCGCCTTCGTTCCTCTTACTTGATTTTGCCTTGTCAAGTCAAACCCACATGAAAAAGGAATAAAATTTGCTCTTCAGAACTCATTGATGCATGATACTGACGAACACTACTCTGATGAAAGGCAAAGTCATGATACGAGGATGGTGTAACATCCCAAATTTTCAATTTGGAATGTTATACATTAGATCATCAATGCATATCATATTTTATTTGCTTTTGGTTTTGATCCTAGAAATTCTACGCTACTCAAGGACCCACGGAGAGAGTTGGGGAATTCATTATTTTCATATTTGAGTTTTCTCAAATTATGAGAATAGGATCATTTGATTTTTATTATTTTATCGTCAATTATTTCTATTACAAAAATATGAGAAAGGTAATAAAATGACTTTCCCATAATAAAGAAATATTGAGGATTTGATAATAAAATCAAATAAGATTTTAATTTGGAGTTTTTCGTTATTTTGTTTGAATTTAGGAAAAATATGCATTCTTCAAAATTGCATTTAGGCCCAAAATAAATGTTCACCTTGTGCGGCTTGATTTTAGAAGCCCGGGAAAATTTATTTCGGGATTTTTCGAGTCCGTTTAGTATTTCTTTTTATTTTTCTTCCGTGCATAATTATATATAAAAAAATCACGCACTGACTTAACCGGGCCGTGTCCGCCTGGGACTCTGGCCCGGCTAGCCTTTATAAGCCAGGGCAGCCCAGCCCCGAAGCCAAACCCTAGCCGCCGCCCAGTCCCGCCCGAGCCACCGCCGCCGCCGCCACCCGCCGCCCCGCCGCCGCCGCCAGAGCCGCCGCCCGCCGTCGCCGCCCGCCGCCCGAGGTGCGCCTCGAAATCCGCGCCACCGGTTTTAAAAAAAACAGATCAGTTTTCGCCTTTTTTTAGTTTTCAGTTTTTTTAGTTTCGGTTTTTTTAAATAGATCGGTTTTTCCGGTTTATTTATTTAGCGAGCGTTCGTCGTTTTTTTTTCTCGAATTAAATCCACGATTTTTCTGATCGCGATTTCTGATCCGATTTTCGTTTTAGTATAACTTTTCGCTCGTTTATCGGAATCAGGCGATTCAAGCGCCTGGAGTTTCGTCTCGAAACCCTCTAACCGTTTAACCAACTTAAACCAGTTTTTGCTACTGTAAAAATTGCCTTAGATCCAGATTAGTAGAACGAAGTTGTTTTCTTTCACCGTTTGACTTTCGTTGCTTTGTTCGATTTGATTCTTTTTGCCAACCGGAGTTCTTAAAGTTGAATTTTCTGGTTAGATCTCTTATTTGACTTTTACCTGTGCATTAGATGAGTACTTATTGTATGCTTGTTTGTTTGTCTATGATAGAATACCCGGAGTGCGCCGCCTGTTACTTCGAATCGCTAGGTTTCGGGGATCATCAGCAAGGCAAGTAACACTTCGATCATACCTTTCCTACTACCTAGTTTTATTGCATTAGACCAATCCTCCAACATTGCATGATTAGGATCTAATTAAATTGTGGGATGGGAAGTAGATGAGGTAGTACCTATTACCTGTTTATTATCAAACCTTTGGGAGTTACTTCTACATTTGCTTATTATTGCTATGCTATGCTAGTAGACGTGGATTGGGTGAGTGATATCCATGACAGATGTGAGTTTGTTAATTAATGGTTTATCTAAGGTGGCAACTTAAACACACATCTGGGTGGATTGAGGCACCTGGGTAATCCAGGACTTGCCTGTTTTCTTTTGGACCGCCACCCAGGATCAAAGGGATCATGAGATTATTCATGCTAGAAACTTCCGTGTGCAGCCACAAGCTATTATGGGCTCTAGCATAGTTGACTAAGTCGTGCGAACTCTTACAGTGGTAGACTAGCAGATGTAGGGGATGTAGGTGGTACGGTCTACCCGATCGTAAGGTGCGAGCGCTTTTGAAAGACTATGTCTCGGTCATCCGTCTTCTCAAACACCATGTAGTGCGAGAAACCAAACGGAGGCGATCGAGTGTTGTGGGGAAAAGTGTGCAAACCTCTGCAGAGTGTATAAACTAATCATGGTTAGCCGTGTCCCGGTTATGGACATATTGAATATCTAGTACCTGGATTATCATGTGAATCTCAACATGTTACTCTAAATTAATTTTGTTTGGTTTTGTTTAATGATGTTTAATTGGGATTGAGAATGCTGTCAACCATTCTCAATGTTTAACAACTACCATGATAGTTAAATAAATTTATTCCCTTGCAGTAGGGAAAAATTGGCTTTACGCAAAACTGTAACCATAGAGCTTTCCACCAGCCAAATATGCATATAGTATAGCTGTTTAATTCCATTACTCTCTATGTGTTACATTTCCAGCATAATCCATGTGCCGACCCGTTTCGGGCTGCAACGTTAATGTTGCAGACTTTTCAGATGACGATTAAGGAGTTTTTAGGTCGTGGTTCTATACTCAGTGATGCCGTTGGAGTTGATGGACTCACTTATCTTCCAAGCCTTCCGCCGTTATCGTCATTAGATGGCCTTAAGCCATATTTATTGTAATAAGTTCTCTATGGAGACACTCGATGTAATAAGTGTGTGATTGCTACTCTGTTATAAATCCTCTGAGTACTGTGTGGTGTCAGCATTACTGATCCAGGGATGACACCGGAGCACAGAGATCAGACTGTTTGAGGTCTGGTCGCTACAGATGGAATATGTACGAAAAAATGGACGGCTTGACATATTCACACCTATGATGTGGTAACTAAGCAGAAGGCACTTCAACAAATTAGAAGCACTGCAAACTAGACACCATATGAAATGTGCAATCAATATCACTCTACCAAGTTAAAACTGTCTCGTCATAGGTGGCGTTCATCAAACTAGAAGCAATACATGCTAGAAATCATATTCAAGACGCAAACCAATATCACACTGCCAACTTAAAGGTGTTCCATCATAAGTGACTGATGCAGGATACACAAGAAGAGTAGTTTCATGTAAGAACATGGTGTGATAGACAAATATTGTATGTACCAAAAATAGGAAAGCGTGTCATATTCACACGTATCATGTGTAAGCTAAGCAAATGCAGTTTACACTAATTAGGAGTGAGGGAGTCCTGGATTAGGGGGTCTCCGGACAGCCGGACTATGTCCTTTGGCCGGACTGTTGGACTATGAAGACACAAGATTGAAGACTTCGTCCCGTGTCCAGATGGGACTCTACTTGGCATGGAAGGCAAGCTAGGCAATACAGATATGTATATCTCCTCCTTTGTATCCGACCTTGTGTAACCCTAGCCCCCTCCGGTGTCTATATAAACCGGAGGGTTTTAGTCCATAGGACAATAGACAATCATACCATAGGCTAGCTTTAAGGGTTTAGCCTCTCCGATCTCGTGGTAGATCAACTCTTGTACTACTCATATTATCAAGAATAATCAAGCAGGACGTAGGGTTTTACCTCCATCAAGCAGGCCCGAACCTGGGTAAAACATCGTGTCCCCTGCCTCCTGTTACCATCCGCCTTAGACACACAGTTCGGGACCCCCTACCCGAGATCCGCCAGTTTTGACACCGACATTGGTGCTTTCATTGAGAGTTCCTCTCTGTCGTCGCCGTTAGGCTTGATGGCTCCTATGATCATCGATAGCGATGCAGTCCAGGGCGAGACTTTTCTCCCCGGACAGATCTTTGTATTCGGCGGCTTGGCACTACGGGCCAACTCGCTTGGCCATATGGAGCAGATCGAGAGTTACGCCCCTGGCCATCAGGTCAGGTTTGGAAGCTTAAACTACATGGCAGATATCCGCGGAGACTTGATCTTCGACGGATTCGAGCCCCTGCCTAGTGCGCCACATGGTCACGATGAGCATGATTTGGCTCTGCCATCGGACAGTGTCCAGGAGATCGCGTCGGCAACCGCTCCGACCCTCAATTCAGAACCATCTGCGCCATCCATGGGCGGGTGGATAGACCCCGCCACGGAGGCTGTATCCTCAGCGGCGATCGAGCCGAATATCGACCTTACCCTTCACAAGAGCCGTGATTCCACACTGCCGGATCCTTCCCCAGCCATGGACTCTGAACCTCCTGCGCCCGTGCCTATCGAATCCGATTGGGCGCCGATCATGGAGTTTACCTCCACGGATATCTTTCTGCACTCGCCCTTCGGCGACATACTGAACTCATTAAGGTCTCTCTCCTTGTTAGGAGATTCCTGGCCGAACTATGTCTGGCAGGATTGGTATGCGGATGACGAAGAAATTCGCCGCCCACCCACCACCCACTTAGTAGCCACTGTCGACGATTTGACCGACATGCTCGACCTCGACTCCGAAGACATCGACGGTATGGACGACGATGCAGGAGACGAACAGGAACCACTGCCCACAAGGCACTGGACGCCCACCTCATCATATGATGTATACATGGTGGACACACCCAAAGAAAACGATGATGAGGAACAGAAGGACGCAACGAAGGGTTGTTCCCTAGAGAAGCAGTCAAAGCGGCGGCATAAGCGTCGCTCCAAATCCAGCCTCGGCAGAAACAGCGGTCACATAGACCCAGCGATAGAGCAGGGTGAACCATCGCCCGACCAGGGCAACACGAAGAATCAAACCGAATAACCCGACTCCGTCGAAGATAACAGTCCGGACGATATCACACCGGATAGGCGCCCGGAGCAACAGAATGCCCATCGAAGGCTTGTTGCCACTGCGAGGAGTCTGAAAAAGCAGAAGCAAAGGCTTGGGGCTGCGCAAGACACACTCAGAATCAGATGGAGTGAAGTGCTCAACACTACAGCGAAGTACGGCGGTAATCGCCACACCAAGAGCTACCCGAAGCGAAAGTTGCTACCTGAATTCGACGAGGAGGCCTTAGATCCCCCGCAATTAGAAAATAAAACAGCCATCCGGTCGGATAGACGACCTCGCGGCCAATATAGAGCGGCAAACGACGCCGCACATAAGCCAGTAGGTGATCCACGCGAGGGCTCGCATCAAAAGGACAGCGCAACCAGATCCATATACGGGCCACGCAAGCGCGCTCCAGTATGCAATACAACACAACAAACCTCCGAACACCACAGTACACCCAAATACAGGGGTGCCGCACACCCACTATGTTTCACCGATGAGGTGCTGGACCATGAATTTCCAGAGGGATTCAAACCCGTAAACATAGAGGCGTATGATGGAACAACAGACCCTGGGGTCTGGATTGAGGACTATATCCTCCATATCCACATGGCTCGAGGAGACGATCTCCACGCCATCAAGTACTTACCCCTCAAGCTCAAAGGGTCAGCTCGGCACTGGCTTAAAAGCCTCCACGAAAACTCCATTGGAAGCTGGGAAGAGCTCGAAGACGCCTTTCGGGCAAATTTTCAAGGGACCTATGTCCGACCACCGGATGCAGACGATTTATGTCATATAACTCAATAGCCCGGAGAGTCAGCCCGAAAGCTTTGGAACATGTTCCTCACTAAGAAGAACAAAATAGTAGACTGTCCAGACGCCGAAGCCTTAGCAGCTTTCAAGCACAGCGTTCGAGACGAATGGCTCGCCAGACACCTTGGCCAAGAAAAGCCGAGAACGATGGCAGCATTAACAAGCCTCATGACCCGCTTTTGCGCGGGTGAGGACAGTTGGTTAGCCTGATGCAGCACCAGCGACCCAAGTACATCTGAAGTCAGGGACAAAAATGGGAAATCACGACGCAGCAAAAACTAGCGCCGGAATAAAGAAGACAGCCCAAAGAGCACAGCGGTAAACGCCGGATTCAGAAGCTCTCGGCCAGGTCAGCAAAAGCCGCCCTCCAAAGGCAATAGAGACGAACTGTCCAGCCTAAACAAGATTCTGGACCAAATAGGTCAGATCCATAGTACCCCCGACAAACCTGCAAATCATACCCATAGAGAATGTTGGGTCAAGCAGTTCGGCAAGCTCAACGCCGAACATAAGGGGCGGGATACACCAAGCAAAGACGAGGAAGAGCCTCGCAAGCAAAGCACTAGGGAACAGAAGAAATTCCTACCAGAAGTTAAAACAGTCAACGTGTTATACGTGATAAAGGGGAGAAAAAAAGCGGCACTCCCAGAGACACATGCCCCAGGGCCTATCACCATGGAGTTCTGCCACTGGTCGTCCCAACTGATCACTTTTGACCATCGGGATTACTCAGCAAGTGTCCGGCGTGCAGGATGGGCTGCCTTGGTATTAGACCCAATAATTGACAGATACCACTTCACACGAGTTCTGATGGACGGCAGCAGCAGTCTAAACCTGATATATCAAGACACACTCCGCAACATGGGGATAGACCCAGCAAAAATTAGCCATAGCAACACTACCTTTAAAGGAGTAACGCTAGGCCCAGAAGCCCATTGCACGGGCTCCCTACTACTAGAGGTTATATTCGGCTTCCCCGATAACTTCCGCAGCGAAAAATTAACCTTCCACATCGCTCCGTTCCAAAGCGGCTATCAAGCACTACTCAGACGCGAAGCTTTCGCTCTCTTTAACGCAATACCACATTACGCATCCCTCATGCTTAAGATGCCCGGTCCACGCGGCATCATTACAGTAGATGGAAATATTGAGCGCTCCTTGTGCATGGAAGACCGTGCGGCTGCCTTGGCAGCCGCACACTAAACGACCTCGCCAACTAAAGCATCTGACGGGTCGTTAAGACCACGGACACGGTTGGACGAGTCCGGTACTGCTCTATGTAATTGATACAGGTTTGATGGCTATACCCGTATTACAATACAAGGGCTCAACGAGCGCGCACAGGCGACAATCAGGCCCAAGTTTACTCATATTGTTTATTTAGTATAACTTACCTTTTGCACGACAACTTTTCAATTAAGGTCCTCTCTTTTACAGATGACCATCGTGCTACACCCATCCAGAATACGGCACAATAGAGACACAGGCGCAGACGTGCAGCAGGGACCCGTTCCAAGGATTCTTTTTAGAGTAAGACCCTGCGTAAACCTTTTTTACTGTCTCTTTTTGATACACATCCCTCATATTCTCAGTACAATTGAGAAGGATGCTGACGTATTGGCATGTGGCCACGTCAGAATAGTGCACGTACCTGGACACCAGGGGCTTATTACAAAGGTCACTGTTTAGGCCTGGTTTACACCAAAAAGACCGAATACCTTAGGGAGTTTTCGGCGTCGCGAGTTTGGCCTTTTATGCATCAGCTCCGAATCATGTCTTTGGTCAAATGTTGGGTTTGCCCGGCTCCTGTGTTTTGCTGCCTTACGTTCCGTTCTATTGGCTAAGGCGGCACCAGGAGAACTACTGGGATTGTGCCCTGGTTCATCCGGATGAGCACCTCAGTAGAGAAAGCAGAAAAATGACTATCATGATATAGCGTGAGACTGGTCAACCACTCGATGACCTACCGGATTCTTCGGGATTCCTCCGCCTTAACGAAGGGCCGTTTCCCGGCCAGGCATGTACGCACCCCGAATTCGGATGAGTGCGGAGCCACCAGGGGCTATATAGTAGCCCCATGTCAAACTCCTCTGGCTAAGTGAAAGTGTTAAAGCATTATAGTCCGGCTGCCTAGTTCGTTGCGCTATCACCTCCTTAATGGACCAAGACGTTGGATCAAGTGTGAACATGCGTCTTCTGCGAACACCCCCGCATTATATGTGTGGGGGCTGAAGCCGACGACTGCAATCTTTCAGGTTATATACATATATACATAAACAGCCGCACAGGAGGCATCATAATACTTTTGGGCAAAAGTATAAATAAAGCCTTGATAAACTTAATAAAACATTGTTTTCACAATGGGAATACATGTCATTCAAACATAATATTCTTCGAGCACTGGGCCTCTATCGAACAAGCGCCTTCAAGAACTTCTTCAAAATAGTGCTCGGCAGCCACTTGGCTTATGGCCGAACCCTGTGCCGCGACAGTGGTGGCATCCATCTCCGCCCAGTATGTTTTGACACGGGCAAGGGCCATCCGCGAGCCTTCTATGCACGCCGACCTCTTCATCGCATTAATGCGCGGCACCGCACCAAGGAACTGCTGCACCAAACTAAAATAGATGTTGGGCTTTGGCATTTCCGGCCACAGATGATCCACAACAGACCTCATGGCGAGTCCGGACAATCTATTCAGCTCGGCCCATTCGGCAAGCCGATCAGTCAATGGAAGCAGACGCTCTGGAACAATAAATTGTGATCATAATAGCTTGTCCACTTCACGGTCTATTTGATCTCGGAAGTATACGGCCGCATCGACAGCACTCGCCGCCAAGTCCCGATATGCGTCCGCCGAACTCCACAACCGGTCCAGAGGGGCATACTGAGGATCTCCAAACTTCCTCCACAGCATGAAGGGTTTCCCAGCCACGATATCCCCGGCTTGACGCAGCTCCTCCTTCTTCGCTTGCATCGCAGAGCGGGTGTCTTTGGTCGCTATCATGGCCTTTTCCAGGTCCGTCGCCTTGGCCCGGTTTTCTTCTTCAAGAAGCTGGCAACGGTCGGCGGTGTCTTTTAACTTTACAACCATCTTGGCCATTTTATCTTTGCTCTCGCAATGCGCGGCCTTTTCGGCTCTTAACTCTTCGGCCGCCTTTAAAGTGGCCGCATTACTACTTCTTGCTTGCTCCTTGGCTCGGGCAAGCTCCGCCCGAAGGGTCTCCACGTTGGCCGCTCAATCTTCAGTCACAACATATTAAAGATACTGGCATCAAGCTGCTCTTATTATGTGACGATCACCAGAAAGGCCACTCACCCTGTGCCTCGTCAAGCCGCTCGTTGACAAGCACGATGTCGGCATTTGCCGCATCCAGCTGCCGCTTTATTTCGGCATTCCCAATAGTCTGGTTAGCCACTGGAGCTTCCATCACCTGCACATAAAGGCAGTTTGGTTATTACCTGGGACTATGATCCTATGTTTGCCGCCGTTTTCGATGACAACCAGAGTCTCAGGGTCTACTATCTACACAGGGCACATCTAAAAATGTGTGGTACTTTCAAAAACATACATCATTTCACGTACCTGAAAACCCGTCAGTAGACTCATAAAGGCTTCATGTAGCCCGCTTTCGGCGGACGAAATCCTTTCAATCACTGTACCCATCAATGTGTGGTGCTCTTCTGAGATAACCGCCTTCTCCAGCAGATCCCACCGTACATCCGACCGCGCACCAGACGGTGCCGGACTCTTTTGATTGCTCTCCTCAAGAGCTGGATACTGAGGACTTCGGATGGCCATAGGAATACCTTCTGGCCTTGCCGGATCAGGAGAAGCCCTCCGCGACGACACCTCAGGGTCGCCCGCTTCGTAAGGTGGTGTGGAAGGGGGAGGCGTTTCGCTCTCCATCATCTCCGGAAGAAGATCCCCCGAAGACGAGCTCAGCTGAGAAGGGCTAAGATCCGAACTGCCAGATAAATACTTTGGTCATTTTCCTTAGAAGTAAGGTAGGATATCTTCACTATTAAATACCTTTTGATTACTTACAGCTCGTTAGAGGGCTGATCCCCGTGCGGACATTGTGCGGCAAGAACACCCTCTGAGGCAGGACCCTCTGGCAGAGATTTCTTCTCCCGTTTGGAAACCTTGATTTCCGGATCTTTGGAGGTAGCCCTCTTCCTTCCTTGAGGAGATAGAGTGTCAGATTCTTTCCCTCGGTTATCCTCCCTCGCGGAGGCGCTCATTCCCTCGGTTGGAATAGGTAGCAATGGAGGCCCGATTTCGCCCCCTTTCTTCCCCCCTTCATCTTACTTTGAGGGCACCAGACGAGGTGCTGGCTCGAGCATCTTTTCCAGCACCGGATTGTCCAAGCCTTCGGGAAGGGAGGCCGAACACCGGATCATCTTCGCTATTGTTATCCAGTCCTGGTCAAAGAGTGAATCTTCAGGATGATGTAATGATAAATAAAAGGACGGTGTGTTCGGCCATGGGATTACTTACTTGGGCAGCTGTGCGGTTGCTGCTTAGGCCCACGTCCTCGATAGTGTCCGGACACTCTATTTGGGGTCCAAAGAACGATTTGTACATCTCCTCGTGCGTCATGCCAAGGAAATTCTGAATAGTGTGCGGTCCTTCTGGGTTGATTCCCACATACGGAGGGACCGGCGTTTGCAAGGCTGGACTCGACGAACCAGCATGACTTGCATTACCATAACCAGACTGAAACCTCCCTCGAAGAGATCTCGGATATGGCTCTGCAGTATTGGCACGTCCTTGGCTGGACCCCAGCTCAGTCCCCTGCTGATCCATGACATCAGTTGTGGTGGAGGGCCCGAGCGAAAGGTGGGGGCAGCTACCCACTTGGCACTTCGGGGAGCTGTGATGTAAAACCACTCACGTTGCCACAATCCGGACACCTCTGGAAAGGAACCCTTTGGCCATGGAGCATCAGCAATTTTGCTTATTAAAGCACCTCCGCACGCTGCATACTGTCCTTCGACCATCTTTGGCTTCACATCGAAGGTCTTGAGCCACAAGCCGAAGTGAGGGGTAATGCGGAGGAAGGCCTCACATACGAAAATAACTGACGAGATGTGTAGAAGGGAGTCCGGGGCCAGATCGTGAAAATCCAGCCCGTAATAGAACATAAGACCCCTGACAAAGGAATCGAGAGCAAGGCCTAGTCCTCGGAGGAAGTGGGAGACGAACACAACGCTCTCGTCGGCTTCGGGAGTAGGGATGACCTGCCCTCTGGCGGGCAGCCTATGCGAAATTTCGACGGTCAGGTATCTGGCCTTCCTCAACTTCTTGATATCCTCCTCCGTGACGGAGGAAGGCATCCACCAGCCTTGAAGGCTGGATCCGGACATGATTGAAGGTCCGGCGCACCTGACCAGGGCTTCGGGTGTTAGAACTCGAGGCGGGGGAAGGATTCGATTGAGCACGGGAGGGAAGAAGTAAAGGCCTTGTCCCTTTATAAAGAGGGTGAATATCAAGCGTCCTACTCATGGCCGTTTGAGACTTGCCTAAAATCTAGGAGTCCTAGGCACGGTTGGGTCACCCACGTCCGTATTGATGAGAATCCCGTAATAAGGGGAACATGATCTCTGCTTTGACAAGACGTGTCAAGAAACCGCCTCGTGTTATGTGCAGGGCTGGTTAAGGAAAAACGGTTCTAATAATTACCGGGCCATGGCATGATGTCATCCTGCCAAAACGTTTCAGCAGATTGGATTCTGTGGAAATATTATTCTCTCTACGGTGGTATGTGGAACTTATTTTGCAGGGTCGGACACTATCCTTGTATTCAAACTCTTATGTGCTGTATTCGGAGGAGGAACCCGCCTTGCAATGCCGAAGACAACACTGCGCGCCGGACTCATCGTCATTGAAGCCTGGTTCAGGGGCTACTGAGGGAGTCCTAGATTAGGGGTCTCCGGACAGCCAGACTATATCCTTTGGCCGGACTGTTGGACTATGAAGATACAAGATTGAAGACTTCGTCCCGTGTCTGGATGGGACTCTACTTGGCGTGGAAGGCAAGCTAGGCAATACGGATATGCATATCTCCTCCTTTGTAACCGACCTTGTGTAACCCTAGCCCCCTCCGGTGTCTATATAAATCGGAGGGTTTTAGTCCGTAGGACAACAGACAATCATACCATAGGCTAGATTTTAGGGTTTAGCCTCTCCGATCTCGTGGTACATCAACTCTTGTACTACTCATATTATCAAGAATAATCAAGCATGACGTAGGGTTTTACCTCCATCAAGAGGACCCGAACCTAGGTAAAACATTGTGTCCCCTGCCTCCTGTTACCATCCGCCTTAGACGCATAGTTCGGGACCCCCTACCCGAGATCCGCCGGTTTGACACCGACAAGGAGCAATACAAGCTAGACACCAAATGCAACATGCAACCAGATATCACACTGCCAAGTTAGAGCAAGCACCTTGTATGGTGGAGTAGGGGAGCGGAGACTTTTACCTTGTAATGCACTATCATTACAAGGAGAATCGGTACAGATGCTCCGTTTACATTGCTGCAGAGGACCGCCATCATCGCCTTCCTTACTCTTTTCGTTCATCTTTCTTGATTTTGCCTTGTCAAGTCAAACCCGCAATAAAAAGGAATAAAATTTGCTCTTCAGAACTCATTGATGCATCATACTGATGAACACTACTCTCATGAAAGGCAAAGTCATGATATGAGGAAAAAAATGGACGGCTTGACATATTCACACCTATGATGTGGTAACTATGCAGAAGGCACCTCAACAAATTAGAAGCACTTCAAACTAGACACCATATGAAAGGTGCAATCAATATCACTCTGCCAAGTTAAAACTTTCTGTCATAGGTGGCGTTCATCAAACTAGAAGCAATACATGCTAGAAATCATATTCAAGATGCAAACCAATATCACACTGCCAACTTAAAGATGTTCCATTATAACTGACTAATGCAGGATACACAAGAAGAGTAGTTTCATGTAAGAACATGGTGTGATAGACAGATATAGTATGTACCAAAAACATGAAAGCGTGTCATATTCACACGTATCATGTGTAAGCTAAGCAGATGCAGTGTACACTACTTAGGAGCAATACAAGCTAGACACCATATGCAACTTGCAACCAGATATCACACTGCTAAGATAGAGCAAGCACCTTGGATGGTGGAGTAGGGGAGCAAAGACTTGGACCTTGTAATGCACTATCAGTACAAGGAGAATTGGTACAGATGCTCCGTTTACGTTGCTGCAGAGGACCACCATCATCGCCTTCCTTCCTCTTTCTTGAATTTTCCTTGTCAAGTCAAACCCACAAAAAAAGGAATAAAATTTGCTCTTCAGAACTCATTGATGCATGATACTAATGAACACTACTCTGATGAAAGGCAAAGTCATGATACCAGGATGGAATATGTACGAAAAAATGGACGGCTTGACATATTCACACCTATGATGTGGTAACTAAGGAGAAGGCACTTCAACAAATTAGAAGCACTACAAACTAGACACCATATGAAAGGTGCAATCAATATCACTCTGCGAAGTTAAAACTGTCTCGTCATTGGTGGCGTTCATCAAACTAGAAGCAATACATGCTAGAAGTCATATTCAAGACGCAAACCAATATCACACTGCCAACTTAAAGTTGTTCCATCACAATTGACTGATGCAGGATACACAAGAAGAGTAGTATCATGTAAGAACATGGTGTGATAGACAGATATAGTATGTACCAAAAACAGGAAAGAGTGTCATATTCACACGTATCATGTGTAAGCTAAGCAGATGCAGTTTACACTAATTAGGAGCAATACAAGCTAGACACCATATGCAACATGCAACCAGATATCACACTGCCAAGTTAGAGCAAGCACCTAGGATGGTGGAGTAGGGGAGCGGAGACTTGGACCTAGTAATGCACTATTAGTACAAGGAGAATCGGTACAGATGCTCCGTTTACGTTGCTGCAGAGGACCACCATCATCGCTTTCCTTCCTCTTTCTTGATTTTTCCTTGTCAAGTCAAACCCACAAGAAAAAGGAATAAAATTTGCTCTTCAGAACTCATTGATGCATGATACTGATGAACACTACTCTGATGAAAGACAAAGTCATGATACGAGGATGGAATATGTACGAAAAAATGGAAGGCTTGACATATTCACACCTATGATGTGGTAACTAAGGAGAAGGCACTTCAACAAATTAGAAGCACTACAAACTAGACACCATATGAAAGGTGTAATCAATATCACTCTGCCAAGTTAAAACTGTCTCGTCATAGGTGGCGTTCATCAAATTTGAAGCAATACAGGCTAGAAATCATATTCAAGATGCAAACCAATATCACACTGCCAACTTAAAGGTGTTCCACCGTAAGTGACTGATGCAGGATACACAAGAAGAGTAGTTTCATGTAAGAACATGGTGTGATAGACAGATATAGTATGTACCAAAAACAGGAAAGCGTGTCATATTCACACGTATCATGTGTAAGCTAAGCAGATGCAGTTTACACTAATTAGGAGCAATACAAGCTAGACACCATAGGCAACATGCAACCAGATATCACACTGCCAAGTTAGAGCAAGCACCTTGGATGGTGGAGTAGGGGAGCGGAGACTTGGACCTTGTAATGCACTATCAGTACAAGGAGAATCGGTACAGATGCTCCGTTTACGTTGCTACAAAGGACTAGCATCATCGCCTTCCTTCCTCTTTGTTGATTTTGCCTTGTCAAGTCAAACCCATAAGGAAAAGGAATAAAATTTGCTCTTCAGAACTCATTGATGCATGATATTGACGAACACTACTCTGATGAAAGGCAAATTCATGATACGAGTTTGGAATATGTACGAAAAAATGGACAGCTTGACATATTCACAACTATGATGTGGTAACTAAGCAGAAGGCACTTCAACAAATTAGAAGCACTACAAACTAGACACCATACGAAAGGTGCAATCAATATCACTCTGCCAAGTTAAAACTGTCTCGTCATAGGTGGCGTTCATCAAACTTGAAGCAATACATGTTAGAAATCATATTCAAGACGCAAACCAATATCACACTGCCAACTTAAAGGTGTTCCATCATAAGTGACTGATGCAGGATACACAAGAAGAGTAGTTTCATGTAAGAACATGGTGTGATAGACATATATAGTATGTACCAAAAACAGGAAAGCGTGTCATATTCACATGTATCATGTGTAAGCTAAGCAGATGCAGTTTACACTAAATAGGAGCAATACAAGCTAGACACCGTATGCAACATGCAACCAGATATCACACTGCCAAGTTAGAGCAAGCACCTTGGATGGTGGAGTAGGGGAGTGGAGACTTGGACCTTGTAATGCACTATCAGTACAAGGAGAATCGGTACAGATACTCCGTTTACGTTGCTGCAGAGGACCACCATCATCGCCTTCCTTCCTATTTCTTGATTTTGCCTTGTAAAGTCAAACCCACAAGAAAAAGGAATACAATTTGCTCTTCAGAACTCATTGATGCATGATACTGACGAACACTATTCTGATGAAAGGCAAATTCATGATACGAGGATGGAATATGTACGAAAAAATGGATGGCTTGACATATTCACACCTATGATGTGGTAACTAAGGAGAAGGCACTTCAATAAATTAGAAGCACTGCAAACTAGACACCATATGAAAGGTGCAATCAATATCACTCTGCCAAGTTAAAACTGTCTTGTCATAGGTGGCGTTCATCAAACTTGAAGCAATACATGCTAGAAATCATATTCAAGATGCAAACAAATGTCACACTGCCAACTTAAAGGTGTTCCATCATAAGTGACTGATGCAGGATACACAAGAAGAGTAGTTTCATGTAAGAACATGGTGTGATAGACAGATATAGTATGTACCAAAAACAGGAAAGCGTGTCATATTCACACATATCATGTGTAAGCTAAGAAGATGCAGTTTACACTAATTAGGAGCAATACAAGCTAGACACTATATGCAACATGCAACCAGATATCACACTGCCAAGTTAGAGCAAGCACCTTGGATGGTGGAGTAGGGGAGCAGGGACTTGGACCTTGTAATGCACTACAAGTACAAGGAGAATCGGTACATATGCTCCGTTTATGTTGATGCAGAGGACCGCCATCATCGCCTTCCTTACTCTTTTCCTTCATCTTTCCTGATTTTGCCTTGTCAAGTCAAACCCACAATAAAAAGGAATAAAATTTGCTCTTCAGAACTCATTGATGCATGATACTGACGAACACTACTCTCATGAAAGGCAAAGTAATGATACGAGGATGGAATACATATGAAAAAATGGACGGCTTGACATATTCACACCTATGATGTGGTAACTAAGCAAAAGGCACTTCAACAAATTAGAAGCACTACAAACTAGACACCATATGAAAGGTGCAATCAATATCACTTTACCAAGTTAAAACTGTCTCGTCATAGGTGGCGTTCATCAAACTAGAAGCAATACCTGCTAGAAATCATATGTAAGATGCAAACCAATATCCCATTGCCAACTTAAAGATGTTCCATCATAATTGACTGATGCGAGATACACAAGCAGAGTAGTTTCATGTAAGAACATGGTGTGATAGACAGATATAGTATGTACCAAAAACAGGAAAGTGTGTCATATTCACATGTATCATGTGTAAGCTAAGCAGATGCAGTGTACACTAATTAGGAGCAATACAAGCTAGACACCATATGCAACTTGCAACTAGATATCACACTGCCAAGATAGAGCAAGCACCTTGGATGGTGGAGTAGGGGAGCGGAGACTTGGACCTTATAATGCACTATCAGTACAAGGAGAATCGGTACAGATGCTCCGTTTACGTTGCTGCAGAGGACCACCATCATCGCCTTCCTTCCTCTTTCTTGAATTTTCCTTGTCAAGTCAAACCCACAAGAAAAAGGAATAAAATTTGCTCTTCAGAACTCATTGATGCATGATACTGATGAACACTACTCTGATGAAAGGCAAAGTCATGATACGAAGATGGAATGTGTACGAAAAAATGGACGGCTTGACATATTCACACCTATGATGTGGTAACTAAGGAGAAGGCACTTCAACAAGTCAGAAGCACTTCAAACTAGACACCATATGAAAGGTGCAATCAATATCACTCTGCCAAGTTAAAACTGTCTCGTCATAGGTGGCGTTCATCAAACTTGAAGCAATACATGCTAGAAAGCATATTCAAGACGCAAACCAATATCACACTGCCAACTTAAAGGTGTTCCACCATAAGTGACTGATGCAGGATACACAAGAAGAGTAGTTTCATGTAAGAACATGGTGTGATAGACAGATATAATATGTACCAAAAACAAGAAAGCGTGTCATATTCACACATATCATGTGTATGCTAAGCAGATGAAGTTTACACTAATTAGGAGCAATACAAGCTAGACACCATATGCAATAGGCAACCAGATATCACACTGCCAAGTTAGAGCAAGCACCTTGGATGGTGGAGTAGGGGAGCGGAGACTTGGACCTTTTAATGCACTATCAGTACAAGGAGAATTGGTACAGACGCTCCGTTTACGTTTGTCAGTGTTCTGGGAACGGGGGTCCCTAGACTTGCCTGCCTGCGGCCTACGGCGTGGCTCAAGGGGGGCCAGCACGGCCCATCTTCACCAACACAAACCCAAGACCCTCGCGAGGGGCCAAGCCTCGCGGGGCGGACGACGCGGAGCTTCCTCAGGCACGGCCTCGTCAGGTGGCTCATGAGGAGGTGGAGAGATCAAGGCGGGGTACCTCGCGAGGTGCCCGTGACGCAAGCCATGACGACCAAGGGCGCCAGGCGGGTGCCAGCCCGCGCAGCGTCCTCCTTTCCTCTTTGGTGCAAAGGGGGCAAGCGCAGCCGCGGAGTACCGAGGCATCAGGCAAAGGTTGCCATTTCGGTGCAACGAGACCAAGACCAGGAGGACTACGAGACGGAGGTCATCGTGGAGCCCAGGATGGCGTCATCACCAGAGCTTTGCGCAGACGAAGACCACTTTTGTCAGGATAGCTGATACTTGCTGTCCCCCTTCAAATTAGCCTGCCATTGTTGGCTCCCATCCCGCTCGATATTTGGGAAGAGGACGAGGGCCTCTATAAATAGGACCGGCCACCCACATAGCAAGGGGTTCGGTTCGAGAGGTTCGGTCTCTGAGGTCGGTTGGTTGGAAGCAGAGAGAGAGAGAGAGAAAGGTGACTGAACTCCTCCCAGCAGTTCATCGCCTCAGCCAAGAACAGACCCTCGTGAGGCTATTCTTCCTTGTATTGTTCATCATCATCAGCCCAAGAGGCAATCCACCACACCACACACTGGAGTAGGGTATTACACCACAACGGTGGCCAGAACCAGTATAAACCCTGTGTCCCTTGTCCTGTTCTTTCCGTAGTTTAGATCCTAGCATGGCGGAGGGGTGCAGGTAGGTAGGAGGCGAAATCTCCGCGTGCACCCCAGTGTTCGAACCTCAAGGGTCTGCCGGAACCCGAAATCCGACATTTGGCGCACCATGTAGGGGTGCGCTGGGATTCGTCTTCCACCGCCCCGTTCTCCTCCGACCATCATGCTCATGTCTGACGCTCGTCGGGCCCGCGCGGAGCGCCGGGCCGCCCTCGCTTCCCGCGTCGCCCAGACGGCCCCTGTCGGTGGGCGTCCTCGCCATTCCCCGTCACCTGCCGTCAACGCCGCCACCGGCCCAGCGGGGGACGAGCAGCAAGCATCGCCCCAGCATCCGTCCGTGCGGCAAGACGGCCACACCGCAACTCCCTCGCTCGCCCCAGCTGGATCTTCGTCCCGCGCGCTCCCCGCGCCCATGGAGGCTCGAGCTGCGCTTCTCGCGGCAAATGAGCTCCTGCGCTACCGTCCTGTCGACGACGTCTATGAAGAATGGCTCGACCGCGTCGCTGAGCTCGTCCGTGCCGCAGGGGGCTCTTCTGCGCCGTCCATTCCGCTGCACCGCACCCCGCCCCGCGCGGGCGACGAGGCTCCGGCGGCGCCCTGGCCGCCTCCTCCTCAAGAAGACGCCATGGCTCCAAGGCGCGTGGCCCCTGGGCGGAACCCGCTCCGTCAGGTGCCAGCGCGGAAAGAACAGAGCTGCCAAGAAGTCCCTCGCCCGCAAGAAGCCGCCCGGGCGCTCCCTGCTCCAGCACGTCGCGACCATGCTCCTGCTCCCGCGCGTCAAGACCCCGCGCTGCTCTCAGCTGCAGCGCGTGGGGACATGCAAGAGCAAGCTCTCCGTCACCCAAGGCCTCCCGTGGCCACAGCAGGCTGCCGCGCCTTCACCACCGAACTACGCAGCGTCGCATGGCCCGGCAAGTTCAAGCCAGACCTGCCTCCTCGCTACGACGGCACGGCCGACCCTGCGGAGTTCCTCCAGCTCTACGAGCTGGGCATCGAAGCTGCCAACGGAGACAAGAAGGTCATGGCGAACTGGTTTCCCATGGCGCTCAAGGACGGGGCCCGCACCTGGCTCCTGAACCTGGCTCCAGGCACGATCCCCTCCTGGGAAGAGATGCGCACCCGCTTCATCGCCAACTTACAAGGCACTCGCGACCGGCCACCCGCCGTGAGTGACATGCGCCGCATCAAGCAACAGCCCGGGGAGACCCTGTAGAAGTACATCCAGCGCTTCAACAACGCACGCCTCAAGATTCCCAAGGTGACCGAGGAGGCCATCATCTCAGCCTTCTCCGACGGCGTGCGCGACGTCAAGATGAAGGAGGAGCTGGCGATGCATGAAGACCTGTGCACTTCCTTGGAGCTATTCAACTTGGCAAACAAGTGCGCCAGGGCTGAGGAAGGGCGTCTCTCCCTCCTCGAGCTGCCTGCCGCAGACCCAGAAGAGAAGAAGCCCAAGGCCAAGGACGTGAAGCGCAAGGGGGCTGCCGTGCTCGCGGCAGAACCAGACACCAAGCGGGGCAGAGATCAACCTGAACCTCCCAAGGGCAGCCGGTACTGCGTGTACCACGACCTCCACACCCACAACACCAACGAATGCCAAGAACTCCGAGCCGTGCGTGAAGGAAGGATCGGCCGTCGCCCTGACCGCGGTGACTGGGGCTACGGCCGAGGAGGAGGAAGGAATGCAGGACGCTGGGAAGACCATGGCCCGCGCCAGGGGTGGCGCGATCAACCTCGCGAGGATCGCTGGCAAGACCCACCTTGCGAGGGAGGCTGGAGGGATCAGCCTCGCGAGGACCGACTGCAAGGCAACGCAGGCCTCCCACCGCTACCGCCGCAGCCAAGGAGAAACGAGGACCACCACCAGGACGAGGAGGCTGGGGGCTTCCAAGAGCCACGCGCGATCGCCTGCATCCTGGGCGGAGCACAAGCCCCAGCCTCTCAGCGCATCTACAAGCAGTTCGCCTGCGAAGTGAACGCAGTCCTCCCCAGGCTCGAAGCCATGTGCCCTCTCAGGTGGTCGGCGTGCGCCATCATGTTCAGCTCAGCAGATCAGCTCAAGTGTGCAGCTACAGCCGGAGTCCTCCCGATGATTTGTTCCCCTATCATCAGCAACATGGTGGTCACCAAGACCCTCATCGATGGCGGGGCAGGGCTCAACGTCCTGTCCGTGGAGACATTCAACAACCTCCAAGTGCCCTACAGCCAGCTTCAGCCAACCAAGCCTTTCTCCGGAATCACCGACGGCTCCACGGTCCCGATCGGGCAGGTCCGCCTCACTGTCACCTTCGGGGCACGCGACAACTACCGCACCGAGCTCATCGACTTCGACGTCGCTCACGTTCGCCTACCGTACAACGCCATCCTTGGGTACCCAGCGCTGGCCAAGTTCATGGCCACAACTCACCACGGCTACAACGTCCTCAAGATGCCAGGAAGCGGCGGAGTCATCACGGTGCCCTGTGAAGAGAAGGACGTGGTGTGTTCCCTGGAACAAGCCTTTCAGGCGGCATCGTTGGAAGACCCGGATCGTGGAAGCAGGAGGCTTCCCGAGACCACCCCCAAGAAGAAGAAGACATCGTCCGGCCCGGCCCCTCAGGAGGCAGGCCCCTCTGGGCTCGTGCCTGCCCAGGGGGAACCTCCTTCCATCACATAGGAAAGCGTGCCCGGCGCCCTCCTCAGGTAGGGCTCGGGGGCTCCCCCTGGAGGGCCACCGACCTGGCTAGGGTCACGAGGGAGGCGCTTGGGCACCACATCGAGGCGTGTTTCGAAGCACGTTTCCCTTAAGAGGGAGCAAGGCAGGGAGATCCAGACCCTCAGGAGTTCGTCAGCAAGGCCATTCAAGAGCTACAAGAGTCAAGAGTCATGAGAGGCGGCCGCCGCCTACCTGGAGTGGCTCCCCATCCAGGCGAGGATGGTGGGCTGTGCGTCTAGATCGACGTACCAGGGCTCAACCGAGTCGCCTCCCTGGAGCGCCTTTGGCCCTCGCGAGTGGGGCGCTGCGGAGGTCCACCCCACAGCTATGTTCGCATGCCTTACGGCTTGCCGAGCGTGGCTGACACGTACCGGCGCCTCATGAGGGGCACCACGAAGGCACAAGAGGCCAGGCACTCCGCAGCCCTGGCGGAGATGGAGATGGTTCGCGAGGAGCCGCCAGCGCCTCTGGAGCCTCCCGAGGCCCCTGGGCCTGGGGGCTCATGAGGATCGGCTTCCGCAGCCCACCGAGTCTGCAACACCAACACCCCTTCGTCTTCAACATCATCAGGTGACATCTTTCGAGTTTTACTTCCAGCTGGGACGCCCCCAGGGCTGCATTATTCCCAGGCCGCGTGGGTCCGTCCCTGCGGCGTGTATCCCTTTTTATTTCGCGTCGTTAGCTTACCTTGTTGGGGGCACCCCTCGGGCTGCATGATCCCCGAGCCGCTCAGGCCAGGCCTAGCGTCATGTATCCCATTCACGTTTATTTCCGATTATGCATTAGAGCCACCATGCTTGATTATTTGATGCCGGTCCATGGCACCTCCTGTCCTCCATGCCGACCACTTGCACGTTAAAGGGGGGGGTACCTGAGCATCGCGACTCAGGGCTCTTACTGGCTCTCCGGCCCTCACCCTCTGGCATTGACCACGGCATCGCGACCTGGCATACCAGCGACGGCTGAGACCAGCTCGAGGGCCGGGACCCGAGGACATAGAGTGCAGGCATCTAACCAAATTTGCAGGGACACATCACAAGATAAGGCCCAGTGCCAGGCGCAACCCGCCTAGAGGTAGGGCCCCGTGAGTCCCGCGCTGGCTCACGGGTGCCCAGATACACCTCGCCAGGCCCTACTGTGCCAGCCACGTGTCAGGGCGGGGCTGTACACGCCCCGGGGGCTCCTCCCGGAGGGGGCCCCCTCCCACGTACCAGTGGAAGCACCATGCTCCATGCTGGCTGACGACACTGCCGAGGAGCGGCTATGCCCGTACACATACGGAAGCGTTATGCTCTGCGCTGGTGATAAAGAACTGAGGGTGGCCCCCGGGCCGCATCAACCTCAGGGAGCCCAGAGCTCAGTGTCTAGCCTCATCGTAACGCCTCCCCTCGGGAGTGCCGTGCGAGGGGGCTGGGCGCGGGGGCTGCGCCTGGGTCACGCCGAGACGCACGCCGCCCAGCCAGGCCCCCCCGGGCCTGGTTCGTCGTGCGCCTCTCCCTGAGTGGAGCCAAGGTATGAAGGCCGTTTGAGCGTCAAGGGGGACTCCTGAGCATCGCGACTCAGGAGCCTAACTGTTCACGTAGCCCCTCACTCCGTGGCCCCATCCTGGTTTCCGGTCGGGACCATCGCTGGGTGAGGCACGCGCGCGGCCGGGCTCTGCAAATGTAGAACGGTGGATCCACCCACATCATACCTCCGTACTTGTTGTTCGTGCGCCAAGGGGGACTCCTGAGCATCGCGACTCAGGAGCCTAACTTGTCACGTAGCCCCTCACTCCTTGGTCCCGTCCTGGTTTCCGGTCGGGACTATTGCTGGGTGAGGTACGCGCGGGGCCGGGCTCTGCCGGCGTAGAACATAAGCAAGTAGGAAGGAAAAGCGCAAATTTCAAGGAATTCAAAAGCAAATATTACAGTCCACACTGTTATCCCAATACCAAACGCAAGTTTAAACACCTCCCTGAGGCGTGATACATGTGCAGGAATTAAAAGCAGGACAGGAGCCACGACGGAGTCACTTGGCGGCAGGGGAGCGGCGCGGAGTGGGTTCGCCTCACGGAGCAGCAGGGTCGGCAGCGCCTTGCTCCGGCTTGGTGCTGAAGGCCCGGAACTTCCCCAGCAGAGCCTCTACGCGACCCTTCATGGCCTCGGCAGTGGCAGCGGCACGCTCGCCGCTCACTGGCTCCAGCAGGCTGTCGAGGTCGACACCGGGATCGTGAAGGTAGATGTGGGTGAGGACCCACGTGAGTGCTGCAGAAGACAGGACACGCACCTCGGCCTTGGCCGTGGGGCCAAGGCCAAGGGCGACATCTTCAAGAGCGTGAACCAGGAAGGGAAGCAGCTTGGCGGGGCCGTCCTCGGTGCCAGCCAGTGGGCTCTCCAGGCCGCTGTCATAGAGCGTCCTCAGCGAGGAGCGAGCCTTCGTCTCCAACTCCGTGAAGGACACGCGGTCCTCGGCAAGAACCAGGGCCTTGTCGTCCAGCTCGGCCTTCCTCGCCCCCAACTCCTGCTCCAGCGCGCCTAGGTGGTCGCGGCGCTTCTTGAGCTTGGCTTCCCGGCCCTCGACGGCCGCCTTGCGAGCCTTCACGCCTTCTTCCAGCTCTTGGCGAAGGCGGACTTCTTTCGCGAGCTGATCCCGCAGGCCTTGCAGCTCGTCCTACAGCGCGTTGCAGCGACCGCGGATGTCGACCACCTCCCCCAGGGCTGCATCACGAGCAGCCTTCGCCTCAAGGACGGCCTGCTTCTCCTCGTCGCATGCCGTCGAAGCCTGGACCATCGCCGCCCGAATCGAAGCGTCGGAGCAAACCCGTCCAGAAGCCAGCTCCAAGCGCCCGGCCACCAAGCGAGGGTCGGCCCCAAGAAGATCCTGCCACAGTCGGTCCAGTTCAGCAACAGCGCGATCCAGAATGGCAGAAGGAGTCGGAGAGACAACAGCCGGTGGAGTAGGAAGAGAAGGCGGCAGCGCGGCCACAGCATCCTGAGGCGGAGTCTGCCGCGCCCCGACAGCTGTAGTGGCGGCGGCAGGCAAGGACACCTCGGGAGCCACTTGGGCCGTGGGGGCTGAGCCCGCCCTAGCCGGCTCGGCCCGGCCTCGCAAGGACGACCGGGCAGGAGAAGCCTGCGCGTCGCGGTCACCCTCCTTCGCAGGCAGAGGCGCCGCCGCGGATGGAACCTCAGGAGCCCCCTTCGGCTTCTTTCCTGCGGGCGCCAGCCTATCCAAGAGATGCGTACGTCAAGCCTCAGAAGCAGAGCAAGAAATAAAGACAAGAATCGAACGCTTACGGGTCGCTGCCAGTGAGCTCAAGCGGCCTCCGGCCAAATCTGAAGCTTGAAAGCCGGCTGGAAGGGTCAACCTCGGGAAGCTTGGAGGCGGAAGGTGCGTCTGCGGTCCGCCCCGGGGCCGGGGCTGACCCGCGGGAGATCAGCCCGGTCCTGTCCTTCTTCGGGATCGGGGGCGAGCTCCCGCCGTCCTGTTAGTCGTCGCCTTCGTCATCATCCTCGTCATCATCGCTCGGAGAGAGGCGGAGAACGCGGGACCTGCGCCGGGGGAGGGGAGCCCTCGACTCTCCGTCAGTCGCCTTGGAGTCAAGCCGTTTTCCCCGCTCCCCTCCTTCCTCCTCTTCACTGGAGTCGTCGGAGGGCACGTCCACCGGTCCCTCAGGAGCTTCCAGGGGTACGGGCCCCTCCCCGTTGAAGACGGGCATGGACTTCACTACCCGCTCCCAGTCGTCGCGGAGGAACAAGGGCGTAGGAGCACCCTCCAACCTCGCCACATTGCCCCCGACCAGAGATTGGAGAACCGCACCTAGGTCTCCGTCGGCCAAGGCCACGGGGCTCGGACGGGGCCTCCACATTGGAAGTGAGTACTGCCGAAGCGGAGCCAGCTGGTGCTCCAGGAACTCCTCAGCAGCGACGCGCCGATCAGCTTCGCCGCCGCCATGTCGGTCGGCCTCAGATCCGCGTCCATCTTCTCCAACACCATCTTTGCGCGGGGATCCGCGAGCTCCGCTCGACCCCAGTCGCTGGAGCTCATGGGCTGCTCCGTGGGCAAGATCAGCCAAGGGTGGATGCGCCCAGCATCCACCAAGATCCACTTGCTCCTGAAGCCCTCAATCCTCTTCCCAGGGTTCGAGATGGCAATGGTGCCACCGTACGCGATGAAGCTCGCGCACGCGGAAGCAGAACCGTGAGAGGTCCGGAGGTAGAAGTAGTGGCGCAGCAAGGCCACTGAGGGCTGCACCCCAACTTGGGCCTCGCAATAATAAGCAAAGATTGCTAGGAGAAGGACGGAGATGGGGTGGAGATGCAGAGCCTGTAGCTTGTAATGGCGGAGGATAGAGAAGAAGAACTCAGAGAAGGGAGGCACCAGGCCAGCAACAATGGCACTTACGAAGAGCGGATATAAGGTGCTCCTTTGACCCTCAGGGGTGGCGGAGCCGGCCTTGAACACCTTCACCCCGTCGATTCCCCGCGCCATCTCCATCTGGCGCAACCAGGCAAGGCTTGCCTCCGACACGTTCGGAGAGTTCAGGGCAGACGAGTACCAAGCTGCGGCCGGGGGCTGGCGAGGCGCCATGGCTTCCTAGGTCGCACGGTCAGAGCGGATCTGGAGATTTCGGAGGAAGGAAGGAGAGGCGCAAGAAAGGGGATCTGAGCAGCAACCGGGGAAAGCAAGAAGCAGGGCCTAGGTGGATGCCACTCCTTTATCAACTCGCGCGGTTGCTAAGGCGCCCACGTCTAGTCAACCGCCACGCGGCGCCCAAGGCCGCAGGCTGTTAGGGCCCGCGGCGCTTCGCTCTTGCCTTCCGCCTCCCTGCACGGCCAAGTCCAGGCGCGCCTTGGGCCCGGGGGCTACTGTCGGCGTTCTAGGAACGGGGGTCCCCAGACTTGCCTGCCTGCGGCCTGTGGCGTGGCTTAAGGGGGGCCCAGCACGGCCCATCTTCACCAACACAAACCCAAGACCCTCACGAAGGGCCAAGCCTCGTGGGGCGGACGACGCGGAGCTTCCTCAGGCACGGCCTCGTCAGGCTGGCTCATGAGGAGGCGGAGAGATCAAAGCGGGGTACCTCACGAGGTGCCCGTGACGTAAGCCATGACGACCAAGAGCGCCAGGCGGGTGCCAGCCCACGCAGTGTCCTCCTTTCCTCTTTGGTGCAAAGGGGGCAAGCGCAGCCGCGGAGTACCGAGGCATCAGGAAAAGGTTGCCATTTCGGTGCAACGAGACCAAGACCAGGAGGACTACGAGATGGAGGTCATCGTGGAGCCCAGGACGGCGTCATCACTAGAGCTTTGCGCAGACGAAGACCACTTTTGTCAGGATAGCTGATACTTGCTGTGCCCCTTCAAATTAGCCCACCATTGTTGGCTCCCTTCTCGCTCGATATTTGGGAAGAGGACCAGGGCCTCTATAAATAGGACCGACCACCCACATAGCAAGGGGTTCAGTTCCAGGGGTTCGGTTCCAGGGGTTCGGTTCCAGGGGTTCGGTTCCAGGGGTTCGGTCTCTGAGGTCGGTTGGTTGGAAGCAGGGAGAGAGAGAGAGAAAGGTGACTCAACTCCTCCCAGCAGTTCATCGCCTCAGCCAAGAACAGACCCTTGCGAGGCTGTTCTTCCTTGTATTGTTCATCATCATCAGCCCAAGAGGCAATCCACCACACCACACACTGGAGTAGGGTATTACACCACAACGGTGGCCCGAACCAGTATAAACCCTGTGTCCCTTGTCCTGTTCTTTCCGTAGTTTAGATCCTTGCATGGCGGAGGGGTGCAGGTAGGTAGGAGGCGAAAACTCCGTGCGCACCCAAGTGTTCGAACCTCAAGGGTCTGCCGGAACCCGAAATCCGACAACGTTGCTGCAGAGGACCACCATCATCGCCTTCCTTCCTCTTTCTTGATTTTTCCCTGTCAAGTCAAACCCACAAGAAAAAGGAATAAAATTTGCTCTTCAGAACTCATTAATGCATGATACTAAGGAACACTACTCTGATGAAAGGCAAAGTCATGATACGAGGATGTAATATGTACGAAAAAATGGACGGCTTTACATATTCATGCCTATGATGTGGTAACTAAGGAGAAGGCACTTCAACAAATTAGAAGCACTGCAAACTAGACACCATATGAAAGGTGGAATCAATATCACTCTACCAAGTTAGAACTGTCTCGTCATAGGTGGCGTTCATCAAACTTGAAGCAATACAGGCTAGAAATCATATTCAAGACGCAAACCAATATCACACTGCCAACTTAAATGTGTTCCATCATAACTGACTGATGCGGGATACACAAGAAGAGTAGTTTCATGTAAGAACATGGTGTGATAGACATATATAGTATGTACCAAAAACAGGAAAGCGTGTCATATTCACACGTATCATGTCTAAGCTAAGCAGACGCAGTTTGCACTAATTAGGAGCAATAGAAGCTAGACACCATAGGCAACATGCAACCAGATATCACACTGCCAAGTTAGAGCAAGCACCTTGGATGGTGGAGTAGGGGAGCGAAGACTTGGACCTTGTAATGCACTATCAGTACAAAGAGAATCGGTACAGATGCTCCGTTTACGTTGCTGCAGAGGACCACCATCATTGCCTTCCTTCCTCTTTGTTGATTTTGCCTTGTCAAGTCAAACCCACAAGAAAAAGGAATAAAATTTGCTCTTCAGAACTCATTGATGCATGATACTGACGAACACTACTCTGATGAAAGATAAAGTCATGATACGAGGATGGAATATGTACGAAAAAATGGACGGCTTGACATATTCACGCCTATGATGTGGTAAGTAAGGAGAAGGGACTTCAACAAGTTAGAAGCACTTCAAACTAGACACCATATGAAAGGTGCAATCAATATCACTCTGCCAAGTTAAAACTATCTCGTCATAGGTGGAGTTCATCAAACTTGAAGCAATACATGCTAGAAATCATATTCAAGACGCAAACCAATATCACACTGCCAACTTAAATGTGTTCCATCATAAGTGACTGATGCAGGATACACAACAAGAGTAGTTTCATGTAAGAACATGGTGTGATAGACATATATAGTATGTACCAAAAACAGGAAAGCGTGTCATATTCACACGTATCATGTCTAAGCTAAGCAGACGCAGTTTACACTAATTAGGAGCAATAGAAGCTAGACACCATAGGCAACATGCAACCAGATATCACACTGCCAAGTTAGAGCAAGCACCTTGGATGGTGGAGTAGCGGAGCGAAGACTTGGACCTTGTAATGCACTATCAGTATAAGGAGAATCGGTACAGATCCTCCGTTTACGTTGCTGCAGAGGACCACCATCATCGCCTTCCTTCCTCTTTGTTGATTTTGCCTTGTCAACTCAAACCCACAAGAAAAAGGAATAAAATTTGCTCTTCAGAACTCATTGATGCATGATACTGACGAACACTACTCTGATGAAAGATAAAGTCATGATACTAGGATGGAATATGTACGAAAAAATGGACGGCTTGACATATTCACGCCTATGATGTGGTAAGTAAGGAGAAGGGACTTCAACAAGTTAGAAGCACTTCAAACTAGACACCATATGAAAGGTGCAATCAATATCACTCTGCCAAGTTAAAACTGTCTCGTCATAGGTGGAGTTCATAAAACTTGAAGCAATACATGCTAGAAATCATATTCAAGACGCAAACCAATATCACACTTCCAACTTAAATGTGTTCCATCATAAGTGACTGATGCAGGATACACAAGAAGAGTAGTTTCATGTAAGAACATGGTGTGATAGACATATATAGTATGTACCAAAAACAGGAAAGCGTGTCATATTCACACGTATCATGTGTAAGCTAAGCAGACGCAGTTTACACTAATTATGAGCAATAGAAGCTAGACACCATATGCAACATGCAACTAGATATCACACTGCCAAGTTAGAGCAAGCACCTTGGATGGTGGAGTAGGGGAGCGAAGACTTGGACCTTGTAATGCACTATCAGTATAAGGAGAATCGGTACAGATGCTCCGTTTACGTTGCTGCAGAGGACCACCATCATCGCCTTCCTTCCTCTTTGTTGATTTTGCCTTGTCAACTCAAACCCACAAGAAAAAGGAATAAAATTTTCTCTTCAGAACTCATTGATGCATGATACTGACGAACACTACTCTGATGAAAGATAAAGTCATGATACGAGGATGGAATATGTACGAAAAAATGGACGGCTTGACATATTGACGCCTATGATGTGGTAAGTAAGGAGAAGGGACTTCAACAAGTTAGAAGCACTTCAAACTAGACACCATATGAAAGGCGCAATCAATATCACTCTGCCAAGTTAAAACTGTCTCATCATATTCAAGACGCAAACCAATATCACATTGCCAACTTAAATGTGTTCCATCATAAGTGACTGATGCAGCATACACAAGAAGAGTAGTTTCATGTAAGAACATGGTGTGATAGACAGATATAGTATGTACCAAAAACAGGAAAGCGTGTTATATTCACACGTATCATGTCTAAGCTAAGCAGACGCAGTTTACACTAATTAGGAGCAATACAAGCTAGACACCATATGCAACATGCAACCAGATATCACACTGCCAAGTTAGAGCAAGCACCTTGGATGGTGGAGTAGGGGAGCAGGGACTTGGACCTTGTAATGCACTATAAGTACAAGGAGAATTAGTACAGATGCTCCATTTATGTTGATGCAGAGGACCGCTATCATCGCCTTCCTTACTCTTTTCCTTCATCTTTCTTGATTTTGCCTTGTCAAGTCAAACCCGCAATAAAAAGGAATAAAATTTGCTCTTTAGAACTCATTAATGCATGATACTGACGAACACTACTCTCATGAAAGGCAAAGTCAAGATACGAGGATGGAATATGTACGAAAAAATGGATGGCTTGACATATTCACACCAATGATGTGGTAACTAAGCAGAAGGCACTTCAACAAATTAGAAGCACTTCAAACTAGACACCACATGAAAGGTGCAATCAATATCACTCTGCCATGTTAAAACTGTCTCGTCATAGGTGCAAACTAGACACCACATGAAAGGTGCAAACTTGAAGCAATACATGCTAGAAATCATATTCAAGACGCAAACCAATATCACACTACCAACTTAAAGGTGTTCCATCATAAGTGACTGATGCAGGATACACAAGAAGAGTAGTTTCATGTAAGAACATGGTGTGATAGACAGATATAGTATGTACCAAAAATAGGAAAGCGTGTCATATTCACACGTATCATGTGTAAGCTAAGCAGATGCAGTTTACACTAATTAGGAGCAATACAAGCTAGAAACCATATGCAACAGGCAACCAGAGATCACACTGCCAAGTTAGAGCAAGCACCTTGGATGGTGGAGTAGGGGAGCGGAGACTTGGACCTTGTAAGGCTCTATCAGTACAAGGAGAATCGGTACAGACGCTCCGTTTACGTTGCTGCAGAGGACCACCATCATCGCCTTCCTTCCTCTTTCTTGAATTTTCCTTGTCAAGTCAAACCCACAAGAAAAAGGAATAAAATTTGCTCTTCATAACTCATTGATGCATCATACTGATGAACACTACTCTGATGAAAGGCAAAGTCATGATACGAGGATGGAATATGTCTGAAAAAATGGACGGCTTGACATATTCACACCTATGATGTGGTAACTAAGGAGAAGGCACTTCAACAAATTAGAAGCACTTCAAACTAGACACCATATGAAAGGTGCAATTAATATCACTCTGCGAAGTTAAAACTGTCTCGTCATAGGTGGCGTTCATCAAACTTGAAGCAATACATGCTAGAAATCATATTCAAGACGCAAACCAATATCACACTGCAAACTTAAAGTTGTTCCATGATAAGTGACTGATGCAGGATACACAAGAAGAGTAGTTTCATGTAAGAACATGGTGTGATAGACAGATATAGTATGTACCAAAAACAGGAAAGCGTGCCATATTCACAGGTATCATGTGTAAGCTAAGCAGATGTAGTTTACACTAATTAGGAGCAATACAAGCTAGACACCATATGCAACAGGCAACCAGATATCACACTGCCAAGTTAGAGCAAGCACCTTGGATGGTGGAGTAGGGGAGCGGAGACTTGGACCTTGTAATGCACTATCAGTACAAGGAGAATCGGTACAGATGCTCCGTTTACGTTGTTGCAGAGGACCACCATCATCGCCTTCCTTCCTCTTTGTTGATTTTTCCTTGTCAAGTCAAACCCACAAGAAAAAGGAATAAAATTTGCTCTTCGGAACTCATTGATGCATGATACTGACGAACACTACTCTGATGAAAGATAAAGTCATGATACGAGGATGGAATATGTACGAAAAAATGGACGGCTTGACATATTCACACCTATGATGTGGTAACTAAGGAGAAGGCACTTCAACAAGTCAGAAGCACTTCAAACTAGACACCATATGAAAGGTTCAATCAATATCACTCTTCCAAGTTAAAACTGTCTCGTCATAGGTGGCGTTCATCAAACTTGAAGCAATACATGCTAGAAATCATATTCAAGACGCAAACCAATATCACACTGCCAACTTAAAGGTGTTACATCATAAGTGACTGATGTAGGATACACAAGAAGAGTAGTTTCATGTAAGAACATGATGTGATAGACAGATATAGTCTGTACCAAAAAGAGGAAAGCGTGTCATATTCACATGTATCGTGTGTAAGCTAAGCAGATGCAGTTTACACTAATTAGGAGCAATACAAGCTAGACACCATAAGCAACATGCAACCAGATATCACACTGCCAAGTTAGAGCAAGCACCTTGCATGGTGGAGTAGGGAGCGGAGACTTGGACCTTGTAATGCACTATCAGTACAAGGAGAATCGGTACAGATGCTCCGTTTACGTTGCTGCAGAGGACCACCATCATCGCCTTCCTTCCTCTTTCTTGATTTTGCCTTGTCAAGTTAAAACCCACAAGAAAAAGCAATAAAATTTGCTCTTCAGAACTCATTGATGCATGATACTGACGAACACTACTCTGATGAAAGGCAAAGTCATGATACGAGGATGGAATATGTACAAAAAATGGACGGCTTGAGATATTCACACCTATGATGTGGTAACTAAGGAGAAGGCACTTCAATAAATTAGAAGCACTGCAAACTAGACACCATATGAAAGGTGCAATCAATATCACTCTGCCAAGTTAAAACTGTCTCGTCATAGGTGGTGTTCATCAAACTTGAAACAATACTTGCTAGAAATCATATTCAAGACGCAAACCAATATCACACTGCCAACTTAAAGGTGTTCCATCATAAATGACTGATGCAGGATACACAAGAAGAGTAGTTTCATGTAAGAACATGGTGTCATAGACAGATATATTATGTATCAAAAACAGGAAAGCGTGTCATATTCACACGTATCATGTGTAAGCTAAGCAGATGTAGTTTACACTAATTAGGAGCAATACAAGCTAGACACCATCGGCAACATGCAACCAGATATCACACTTCCAAGTTAGAGCAAGCACCTTGGATGGTGGAGTAGGGGAGCGGAGACTTGGAACTTTTAATGCACTATCAGTACAAGGAGAATCGGTACAGATGCTCCGTTTACGTTGCTGCAGAGGACCACCATCATCGCCTTCCTTCCTCTTTCTTGATTTTGCCTTGTCAAGTTAAAAGCCACAAGAAAAAGCAATAAAATTTGCTCTTCAGAACTAATTGATGCATGATACTGACGAACACTACTCTGATGAAAGGCAAAGTCATGATACGAGGATGGAATATGTATGAAAAAATGGACGGCTTGACATATTCACACCTATGATGTGGTAACTAAGGAGAAGGCACTTCAACAAATTAGAAGTACTACAAACTAGACACCATATGAAAGGTGCAATCAATATCACTCTGCCAAGTTAAAACTGTCTCGTCATAGGTGGCGTTCATCAAACTTGAAGCAATACATGCTAGAAATCATATTCAAGACGCAAACCAATATCACACTGCCAACTTAAAGGTGTTCCATCATAAGTGACTGATGCAGGATACACAAGAAGAGTAGTTTCATGTAAGAACATGGTGTGATAGACAGATATAGTATGTACCAAAAACAGGAAAGCGTGTCATATTCACACGTGTCATGTGTAAGCTAAGCAGATGAAGTTTACACTAATTAGGAGCAATACAAGCTATACACGGTATGCAACATGCAACTAGATATCACACTGCCAAGTTAGAGCAAGCACTTGGATGGTGGAGTAGGGGAGCGGAGACTTGGACCTTGTAATGCACTATCAGTACAAGGAGAATCGGTACAGATGCTCCGTTTACATTGCTGCAGAGGACCACCATCATCGCCTTCCTTCCTCTTTGTTGATTTTGCCTTGTCAAGTCAAACCCACAAGAAAAAGGAATAAAATTTGCTCTTCAGAACTCATTGATGCATGATACTGGAGAACGCTACTTTGATGAAAGGCAAAGTCATGATAAGAGGATGGAATATGTACGAAAAAATTGACGGCTTGACATATTCACACCTATGATGTGGTAACTAAGGAGAAGGCACTTCAACAAGTTAGAAGTACTTCAAACTAGACACCATATGAAAGGTGCAATCAATATCACTCTGCCAAGTTAAAATTGTCTCGTCATAGGTGGCGTTCATCAAACTTGAAGCAATACATGCTAGAAATCATATTCAAGACGCAAACTAATATCACACTGCCAACTTAAAGGTGTTCCATCATAAGTGACTGATGCAGGATACACAAGAAGAGTAGTTTCATGTAAGAACATGGTGTGATAGACAGATATAGTATGTACCAAAAAACCGGAAAGCGTGTCATATTCACACGTGTCATGTGTAAGCTAAGCAGATGAAGTTTACACTAATTAGGAGCAATACAAGCTATACACCATATGCAACATGCAACTAGATATCACACTGCCAAGTTGGAGCAAGCACTTGGATGGTGGAGTAGTGGAGCAGAGACTTGGACCTTGTAATGCACTATCAGTACTAGGAGAATCGGTACAGATGCTCCGTTTACATTGCTGCAGAGGACCACCATCATCGCCTTCCTTCCTCTTTGTTGGTTTTGCCTTGTTAAGTCAAACCCACAAGAAAAAGTAATAAAATTAGCTCTTCAGAACTCATTGATGCATGATACTGGAGAACACTACTTTGATGAAAGGCAAAGTCATGATACGAGGATGGAATATGTACGAAAAAATGGACGGCTTGACATATTCACACCTATGATGTGGTAACTAAGGAGAAGGCACTTCAACAAGTTAGAAGCACTTCAAACTAGACACCATATGAAAGGTGCAATCAATATCACTCTGCCAAGTTAAAACTGTCTCATCATAGGTGGCGTTCATCAAACTTGAAGCAATACATGCTAGAAATCATATTCAAGACGCAAACCAATATCACACTGCCAACATAAAGGTGTTCCATCATAAGTGACTGATGCAGGATACACAAGAAGAGTAGTTTCATGTAAGAACATGGTGTGATAGACAGATATAGTATGTACCAAAAAACAAGAAAGCGTGTCATATTCACACGTATCATGTGTAAGCTAAGCATATGCAGTTTACACTAATTAGGGGCAATACAAGCTAGACACCATATGCAACATGCAAACAGATATAACTCCGCCAAGTTAGAGCAAGCACCTTGGATGGTGGAGTAGGGGAGCAGAGACTTGGAGCTTGTAATGCACTATCAGTACAAGGAGAATCGGTACAGATGCTCCGTTTACATTGCTGTAGAGGACCACCATCATCACCTTCCTTCCTCTTTGTTGATTTTGCCTTGTCAAGTCAAACCCACAAGAAAAAGGAATAAAATTTGCTCTTCAGAACTAATTGATGAATGATACTGACGAACACTACTTTGATGAAAGGCAAAGTCATGATACGAGGATGGAATATGTACGAAAAAATGGACGGCTTGACATATTCACACCTATGATGTGGTAACTAAGGAGAAGGCACTTCAACAAGTTAGAAGCACTTCAAACTAGACACCGTATGAAAGGTGCAATCAATATCACTCTGCCAAGTTAAAACTGTCTCGTCATAGGTGGCGTTCATCAAACTTGAAGCAATACATGCTAGAAATCATATTCAAGATGCAAACCAATATCACACTACCAACTTAAAGGTGTTCCATCATAAGTGACTAATGCAGGATACACAAGAAGAGTAGTTTCATGTAAGAACATGGTGTGATAGACAGATATAGTATGTACCAAAAACAGGAAAGCGTGTCATATTCACACGTGTCATGTGTAAGCTAAGCAGATAAAGTTTACACTAATTAGGAGCAATACAAGCTATACACC
Organism: Triticum urartu; assembly: GCF_003073215.2. NCBI lineage: Eukaryota > Viridiplantae > Streptophyta > Magnoliopsida > Poales > Poaceae > Triticum > Triticum urartu. Next base: position 322,165,825 of record NC_053026.1, read on the forward strand.
ATATGCAACATGCAACTAGATATCACACTGCCAAGTTAGAGCAAGCACTTGGATGGTGGAGTTAGGGGAGCGGAGACTTGGACCTTGTAATGCACTATCAGTACAAGGAGATCGGTACAGATGCCCCATTTACGTTGCTGCAGAGGACCACGTTGTGACGCCCCAAGACTGGAGCTTCAGATGCCTTTCGTGGTTTCTGGGTTTTCATCGTGTGAGTTGTTGGTTTGTTGCATTCATCTCTGCATCATGTGCATTGCATCATGTCATAAATCTTTTGCATCTCAACTAAATAAATTGCATGGATCTTTGGTCCATTTAAACCGAGGGAAGTCACATGGTGACTTCTCTTTATAACATACCCTCCCGATAGTAGGGAGCTATATAAAATATTCCATTCGTGTGGAATTACCTTGACACACTTGCAAATATTTTCCCCATCCCTTCGTCCCATGCATCATCTCCTTCTCTTTTCCTTCTATTTCCTGTCTCTTGCTAGTCCCATTTTCCCCTTCTCTTTTAATGTCCATTCTTTTCCTATAAATTCTAGACAGTGCCAGGACCACCTCCTCCAATTTTCAGATCCTTTGGACTTTTTTTGGTAGGGTTCAAAAATGGCTCAAGTTTGAATTTAATTCAAACTTGAATTATTTTTCTATCTATAATATTTGCCAAGTCCATTTTTTTCAAATTGTGCATAATGCAAGGACTCCAGATACATTCTCATATCTCTCTCACGCCTTCACTTTATCTTTGAGCTTTTCCCACTTATTCTCTGTTTGAGGAAATTGTGAATAGAAGGAATAAGGGGGGAAGGGAGAGCCCAGCTCCAGTGGCAGCAATGCAGCCCAGCACCAGCAGCAACTGGGCTGGCCTCTAAGGCCCAGTCACCCCAGGCCCATCCTGCCCTGTTAACCCTAGCCTCGACCCACATCTCCCTCGAACCCCTCCTCCTTTTTCGTTCCTCCCAGCGTCGCCAGGAGAGCGCCGCATGCTCGCGCCATCCGACTCCCATCTCCTCAATCTCACCTCGAACCCTTTTCTCTCGATCCGTGGCCTCCTCCCTCTGCTGCCCGGATCCCGCGCCGGCCCCTCCTTCCATCGCGCCTCGACCTGATCCGCTCCTGCCGCGAGCACCCGTCTCCGACGTCCGCGCCCGATCTCCCTCCGGCAGCCACGTCCAGCGCCGGCCCTGCTGCTGAGCGACGCCTGCTCTTCGGTCCGGCGTCCCGCGCTGACCCCGTCGCCATCGTCCATCCTGTCGCCGGAGCCCGGCGCCTCTACCTCTCCTCTGCTCCCGCCTGCTTCACCTCCCCGTGCTCCAGTTGCGCCGACATCCGAAGCTCCAAGTCCTCCACCTCCGTTGTTCGTCCCAAGATCCGGTGAGGTCACGGCCGGACCCAACTCCGGTGCCCCGTCACCATCGGTGCTGACCTCCACCGCAGGAGCCGCGTCGTCGCTGCCCTATTTCTATGTTGTTCGCCAAGTCCCGCAGGAGGCCGTGCGAGCCTGCGTTGACCATGTCGGTGTGGGTCTCTTTCGCCAGCAGCCGCACGTTACACATACCTCAAGTCCCAGCGGCCTCGTTCACCTTTGCGCTAGCCCTGCTCCAGAACCACCAAGACCGTCCAGGATTCGTCAAGAACCAGTTCGAGTATGACTATCGCTGATACCCCGAGGACACCGAGTACGACTACATAGGATGATGCATCAAGTTCCGGGGCTGTCTACATGGAAGTACCACTACCGTCGCCAAGACCAAGATGGCGCCAAAAGTACCAAGACAAACGGGAACGACTACCGAGGTCCCTCCAAGTTCGACCAAGATTGCCGTGTACAACTACCATCGACTCGGATTACGCCAAGTACACCGTCGGCCTTGGTTTCACCAAGACCACCTCGAGTATGACTACACGACCGGAACACAAGTTCCTTGTACCACTATCATCACAAGAACCGAGTACGGCAAGTCCGAAGACCCTAGTTGCCCCGTGTAACGCAAGCGTCAAGTTCCCCTACCGATGACTCGAACGGCTACGAAACGTGTACCACTACCGTCGCCCGAACGTCTACGGAACATGTACCACGACCATCGCTGAAGACCCCGTGGACGTCAAGTTCCGTGTCGTGACCTCGAACATCTACGGACATGAACCACTACTTCCCTCGACGACCCGTAAATGTCTACTTCCCCTACACCGCATCGAACTTGAACCCCTCCGATAACGCACGCTTCAAAGGTATAACGTCGAGACGACCGTCATGGACGAATGTTGCGTGATGTATGAGTTGCACCCTTTGTCTGCACCATGTCTGTAGTGTCTCTCGCTTCCATGCCATCTACTCATCGGACACCCGGTATCTGGGAGCGCCCCACCATCTTTTACACGAATCCGCACACTTCTCCTTTGCATTGGTAGCTCAATCGAGTTACCGGAACCGGAACGCTGTCGTGGCACCGTTTTCATTACCGTTGCCGTGGCACCCCTTTCCTTTTCACCATGGTGACAAATGCTTCATAATGCTCTTGTCAACTTTTTCATAAAATTGCATAAACTTGTTCATGTCATCCGCATCATGATAACAACAATTAAAATGTTTAGTTTGTTGTTGCATTAAATTACTAAGGCATATGGGGATTTACCGGATTCGTTATTTGTTATATCCGACCCCATTTAAATTGTTTAGATGGTGTAGTTTTGTTATGCCTCACCTCTTGCCATGTTAACCAACATTTAATATTGTTGAGTACCTAACCGAGATCGAACTAAATAACATGAATGTGGTGTTGCGTCAATATGCAACGGAGTTGCATATTGAGCTCCATTTAATTTGTAGGATTGTTTGTGCACTTTGCCATGCCATGCTTCATTAAACCGGACATGCATCATACTTGATTGTGCATCATGCCATGATTATGTGATGGTTGTTTACCATGATTGTTTGCTCCTTTCCGGTGTTGCTTCTTCGGGTTGGTTCCAATAACGTCGTGTTTGTGAGGACCCGTTCGACTACGTCCGTTTGTCTTCTTCATGGACTCATTCTTCTTCCTTGCAGGATTTCAGGCAAGATAACCATACCCTCGAAATCACTTCTATCTTTGCTTGCTAGTTGCTCGCTCTTTTGCTATGCCTATGCTGCGATACCTACCACTTGCCTATCATGCCTCCCATATTGTTGAACCAAGCCTCTAACCCACCTTGTCCTAGCAAACCGTTGTTTGGTTATGTTACCGCTTTGCTCAGCCCCTCTTATAGCGTTGTTAGTTGCAGGTGAAGATTGAAGTTTGTTCCTTGTTGGAACATGGCAATGTTGTTCCTTGTTGGAACATGTTTACTTGTTGGGATATCACAATATATCTTATTTAATTAATGCATCTATATACTTGGTAAAGGGTGGAAGGCTCGGCCTTATGCCTGGTGTTTTGTTCTACTCTTGACGCCCTAGTTTCCGTCATATCGGTGTTATGTTCCCGGATTTTGCGTTCCTTACGCGGTTGGGTAATAATGGGAACCCCTTGACAGTTCGCCTTGAGCGTTCCTTACGCGGTTTTACCATTCGCCACCTAGCCTTTTTCCCTTGGGAGTCGCGCATCCCGAGGGTCATCTTTATTTTAAACCCCCCGGGCCAGTGCTTGTCTAAGTGTTGGTCCGAACTAGAGTCCTTTGCAGCGCCACCTCGGGGAAACTTGAGGGCTGGTTTTAGTTGTACGGAGCGCTCATCCGGTGTTGCCCTGAGAACGAGATATGTGCAGCTCCTATCAGGATGTCGGCGCATCGGGCGGTCTTGCTGGTCTTGTTTTACCTATCGAAATGTCTTGTAACCGGGATTCTGAGCCTGATCGGGTCTTCCAGCTAGAAGGAATATCCTTCGTTGACCGTGAGAGCTTGTGATGGGCTAAGTTGGGACACCCCTGCAGGGATTTGAACTTTCGAAAGCCGTGCCCGCGGTTATGGGCAGATGGGAATTTGTTAATGTCTGGTTGTAGAAAACCTAAAGTTGACCTTAATTAAAATGCACCAACCGCGTGTGTTACCGTGATGGTCTCTTCTCGGCGGGGTCCGGGAAGCGAACACGGTGTTGGAGTTATGCTTGACGTAGGTTGTTCTAGGATCACTTCTTGATCATAGTTTCTCGACCATGCTTTGCCTTCTCTTCTCGCTCTCATTTGCGTATGTTAGCCACCATATATGCTAGTCGCTTGCTGCAGCTCCACCTCATACCTTTTACCTTACCCATAAGCTTAAATAGTCTAGATCGCGAGGGTGTGAGATTGCTGAGTCCCCGTGGCTCACAGATACTTTCAAAACCAGTTTGCAGGTGCTGATGTTACCAAGCAGGTGACGCAACCAAGCTCAGGGAGGAGCTCGATGAACATCTTGTCCTTTGTGTTGTTCCACTCTAGTTGATCAGTAGTGGAGCCCAGTTGGGGTCGATCGGGGACCTTGTCGCATTTGGGGTTCTTCTTTTATTTTGGTTCCGTAGTCGGACCTTGATTGTATTTGGTTGATGTAATGCTTTATTCATGTAATTGTGTGAAGTGGCGATTGTAAGCCAACTATGTATCTCTTTCCCTTATGTATTACATGGGATGTGTGAAGATTACCTCACTTGCGACATTGCTTTCAATGCGGTTATGCCTCTAAGTCATGCTTCGACACGTAAGAGATATAGCCGCATCAAGGGCGTTACACCACCATCATACATCATCGCCTTCTTCCTCTATCTTGATTTTTCCTTGTCAAGTCAAACCCACAAGAAAAAGGAATAAAATTTGCTCTTCAGAACTCATTGATGCATGATACTGATGAACACTACTCTGATGAAAGGCAAAGTCATGATACGAGGATGGAATATGTACGAAAAAATGGACAGCTTGACATATTCACACCTATGATGTGGTAACTAAGCAGAAGGCACTTCAACAAATTAGAAGCACTGCAAACTAGACACCATATGAAAGGTGCAATCAATATCACTCTGCCAAGTTAAAACTGTCTCGTCATAGGTGGCGTTCATCAAACTAGAAGCAATACATGCTAGAAATCATATTCAAGACGCAAACCAATATCACACTGCCAACTTAAAGGTGTTCCCATAAGTGACTGATGCAGGATACACAAGAAGAGTAGTTTCATGTAAGAACATGGTGTGATAGACAGATATAGTATGTACCAAAAACAGGAAAGCGTGTCATATTCACACGTATCATGTGTAAGCTAAGCAGATGCAGTTTACACTAATTAGGAGCAATACAAGCTAGACACCATATGCAACATGCAACTAGATATCACACTACCAAGTTAGAGCAAGCACCTTGGATGGTGGAGTAGGGGAGCGGAGACTTGGACCTTGTAATGCACTATCAGTACAAGGAGAATCGGTACAGATGCTCCGTTTACGTTGCTGCAGAGGACCACCATCATCGCCTTCCTTCCTCTTTCTTGATTTTGCCTTGTCAAGTCAAACCCACAAGAAAAAGGAATAAAATTTGCTCTTCAGAACTCATTGATGCATGATACTGACGAACACTACTCTGATGAAAGGCAAAGTCATGATACGAGGATGGAATATGTACGAAAAAATGGACGGCTTGACATATTCACACCTATGATGTGGTAAAAGGAGAAGGCACTTCAACAAATTAGAAGCACTTCAAACTAGACACCATATGAAAGGTGCAATCAATATCACTCTGCCAAGTTAAAACTGTCTCGTCATAGGTGGCGTTCATCAAACTAGAAGCTAATACATGCTAGAAATCATATTCAAGACGCAAACCAATATCACACTGCCAACTTAAAGGTGTTCCATCATAAGTGACTGATGCAGGATACACAAGAAGAGTAGTTTCATGTAAGAACATGGTGTGATAGACAGATATAGTATGTACCAAAAACAGGAAAGCGTGTCATATTCACACGTATCATGTGTAAGCTAAGCAGATGCAGTTTACACTAATTAGGAGCAATACAAGCTAGACACCATATGCAACATGCAACCAGATATCACACTGCCAAGTTAGAGCAAGCACCTTGGATGGTGGAGTAGGGGAGCGGAGACTTGGACCTTGTAATGCACTATCAGTACAAGGAGAATCGGTACAGATGCCCCGTTTACGTTGCTGCAGAGGACCACCATCATCGCCTTCCTTCCTCTTTCTTGATTTTGCCTTGTCAAGTCAAACCCACAAGAAAAAGGAATAAAATTTGCTCTTCAGAACTCATTGATGCATGATACTGACGAACACTACTCTGATGAAAGGCAAAGTCATGATACGAGGATGGAATATGTACGAAAAATGGACGGCTTGACATATTCACACCTATGATGTGGTAACTAAGACAAGGCACTTCAACAAATTAGAAGCACTGCAAACTAGACACATATGAAAGGTGCAATCAATATCACTCTGCCAAGTTAAAACTGTCTCGTCATAGGTGGCGTTCATCAAACTAGAAGCAATACATGCTAGAAATCATATTCAAGACGCAAACCAATATCACACTGCCAACTTAAAGGTGTTCCATCATAAGTGACTGATGCAGGATACACAAGAAGAGTAGTTTCATGTAAGAACATGGTGTGATAGACAGATATAGTATGTACCAAAAACAGGAAAGCGTGTCATATTCACACGTATCATGTGTAAGCTAAGCAGATGCAGTTTACACTAATTAGGAGCAATAAGCTAGACACCATATGCAACATGCAACCACTATACACCATATGCAACATGCAACTAGATATCACACTGCCAAGTTAGAGCAAGCACTTGGATGGTGGAGTAGGGGAGCGGAGACATGGACCTTGTAATGCACTATCAGTACAAGGAGAATCGGTACAGATGCTCCGTTTACATTGCTGCAGAGGACCACCATCATCGCCTTCCTTCCTCTTTGTTGATTTTGCCTTGTCAAGTCAAACCCACAAGAAAAAGGAATAAAATTTGCTGTTCAGAACTCATTGATGCATGATACTGGAGAACACTACTTTGATGAAAGGCAAAGTCATCATACGAGGATGGAATATGTACGAAAAAATGGACGGCTTGACATATTCACACCTATGATGTGGTAATGAAGGAGAAGGCACTTGAACAAGTTAGAAGCACTTCAAACTAGACACCATATGAAAGGTGCAATCAATATCACTCTGGCAAGTTAAAACTGTCTCGTCATAGGTGGCGTTCATCAAACTTGAAGCAATACATGCTAGAAATCATATTCAAGACGCAAACAAATATCACACTGCCAACTTAAAGGTGTTCCATCATAAGTGACTGATGCAGGATACACAAGAAGAGTAGTTTCATGTAAGAACATGGTGTGATAGACAGATATAGTATGTACCAAAAAACCGGAAAGCGTGTCATATTCACACGTGTCATGTGTAAGCTAAGCAGTTGCAGTTTAGACTAATTAGGAGCAATACAAGCTAGACACCATATGCAACATGCAAACAGATATAACTCTGCCAAGTTAGAGCAAGCACCTTGGATGGTGGAGTAGGCAGGGGCGGACCCATTGTTGGCCCACCCGGTGTCACAGGACACCGGGTACTTTTGTTGCTTACCTTTTATATGTAACCTCTAGTATCGCGATGACACCGGTAAATTTTCTACATGGACACCGGTAAAATTGGTGGATCAGGAACAATGAAACCAGTGACGGGGACGCACCCCAGGCCCATCTAATGGCCCATGCATCCATGGACGTGCACACGCACGACATGCCCGTTCTCTCTGAGACAAAGACGCATCGCATGCCCTAGCTAGCTATGCCATCTGATCGATCGGAGTGCTACCTGCGCGGCTGCGCCTACTTCTTGGCCGCCGCCTCCCGCAAACTGCAAACAGTAAAAAAACGCAAACAGTAGACCCGCGCTTGTTCGTGTCGGCGCCGCCTACTCGAGCACTAAGCGTAGATCACAGGAGAACTAGATGTAAATTGATCACAGGAGAACAAGAGAGGTAAATTGATAATTTCTCCCAAGAGTATGTCTTTATTTTGTCTAGTTCTTGCTTTCTAAATTGTACGCCTAGGGTATATAATTTTCGGAGTTTTTAGTTGGGAATTGGAATACTACGTTTTGTCAATTTCTGGGAGCAACTCACGTATGTTTGAGTTATTCCTTGACGGCTAGACGCACAAGGCACAACAACATGGTTAAACTGCATAATCAGTTAATCAAACAATTCAATCATTATGCTTTATTAGTCAATTTTATTCTAGCTCATGGAAATGTAAATGATTTAACATTGTACATTTATTCTAACATAATAGATACTCTTCGGATATGAGCTGGATATATATTATTGAATGTGACATGTGGACTTCCACAAAGAAAAGACATGATTTGATATCATGTAAAGAACAAGTACCCATGTATTTTTTTAAACAAAAATAGAGCTTTATTAAATTGAAATAACAGTTACATCATCTTTAAGGAGGGATACAATATCATTCTAAGGCTCCTGAAACCATTCATAAGTTGTAGAGAAGCTAGTTATGCTCGCAAGCTTATGAGCAACCATATTTGCTTTCCTATCGCAATGTTCAAAACTAGTAATGGGAAAGTACCCATGTATTTGATGACTGTGTAACTTTTATATTTAACATGGTTGATATCCATATGTATCGAATGTGCATGTGGACACTGGGACATTTTTATCCTGGGTCCGCCCCTGGGAATAGGGGAGCGCAGACTTGAACCTTGTAATGCACTATCAGTACAAGGAGAATCAGTACAGATGCTCCGTTTTCGTTGCTGCAGAGGACCGCCATCATCGCCTTCCTTACTCTCTTCCTTCCTCTTTCTTGATTTTGCCTTGCCAAGTCAAACCCACAGGAAAAAGGAATAAAATTTTCTCTTCAGAACTCATTGATGCATGATACTGACGAACACTACTCTGATGAAAGGCAAAGTCATGATACGAGGATGGAATATGTACGAAAAAATGGACGACTTGACATATTCACACCTATGATGTGGTAACTAAGGAGAAGGCACTTCAACAAATTAGAAGCACTTCAAACTAGACACCATATGAAAGGTGCAATCAATATCACTCTGCCAAGTTAAAACTATCTCGTCATAGGTGGTGTTCATCAAACTAGAAGCAATACATGCTAGAAATCATATTCAAGATGCAAACCAATATCACACTGCCAACTTAAAGGTGTTCCATCATAAGTGACTGATGCAGGGTACACAAGAAGAGTAGTTTCATGTAAGAACATGGTGTGATAGACAAATATAGTATGTACCAAAAACAGGAAAGCGTGTCATATTCACATGTATCATGTGTAAGCTAAGCAGATACAGTTTACATTAATTAGGAGAATTACAAGCTAGACACCATATGCAACATGCAACCAGATATCACACTGCCAAGTTAGAGCAAGCACCTTGGATGGTGGAGTAGGGGAGCGGAAACTTAGACCTTGTAATACAATATGGGTACAAGGAGAATCGGTACAGATGCTCCGTTTACGTTGCTGCAGAGGACCACCATCATCGCCTTCCTTCCTCTTTCTTGATTTTGCCTTGTCAAGTCAAAGCCACAAGAAAAAGCAATAAAATTTTCTCTTCAGAACTCATTGATGCATGATACCGACGAACACTACTCTGATGAAAGGAAAAGTCATGATACGAGGATGGAATATGTACGGAAAAATGGACGGCTTGACATATTCACACCTTTGATGTGGTAACTAAGCAGAAGGCACTTCAACAAATTAGAAGCATTGCAAACTAGACACCATATGAAAGGTGCAATCAATATCACTCTGCCAAGTTAAAACTGTCTCGTCATAGGTGGCATTCATCAAACTAGAAGCAATACATGCTAGAAATCATATTCAAGACGCAAACCAATATCACACTGCCAACTTAAAGGTGTTCCATCAAAGTGACTGATGCAGGATACACAAGAAGAGTAGTTTCATGTAAGAACATGGTGTGATAGACAGATATAGTATGTACCAAAAACAGGAAAGCGTGTCATATCTACACGTTGTAACATCCCAAATTTTCAATTTGGAATGTTGTACACTAGATCATCATTGCATATCATATTTTATTGCATTTTGGTTGATCCTAGAAATTCTACGCAACTCAAGGACCCTCGGAGAGAGTTGGGGATTTCGTTATTTTCATATTTGAGTTTTCTCCAATTTTGAAAATAGGATCATTTGATTTTATTTATTTTATCTTCAATTATTTCTATTATCAAAATATGAGAGAGGGAATAAAATGACTTTCCCAAAATAAAGAAATATTGAGGATTTAATAAAAAAATGCGTGTTTTATTTGAATTTAGGAAAAATGCGTGTTTTTCAAAATTGCATTTAGGCCCAAAATAAATGTTCATCCTGTTCGCCTTGATTTTAGAAGCCGGGGAAAATTTATTTCGGAAATTTTGGAGTCCGTTTAGTATTCATTTTGTTTTTTTCTGAGTGTAATTATTTAAAAGAAAGTCCGAACCGACCTTGGGCCGTGTCCGGCCAGGACTCCGCCTGGCCGGGGCTTTATATAGCGCGACCCAGGCCGCCCCCATCCCAAGCCGCCGCCGCCGCCGGAGATCGCCGCCAACGAGGTTGACCCGCCGTCGGTTTTTTTAGAAAACCATTGGTTTTCACTGGTTTTTTCTCGGTTTTTTTAGATTCGTTTTTTAGATAGATCGGTTTTTCTTTTCTTGGTTTAGTTAATTAGCGATCGTTCGCTCGTTCGTTTGTTTTGACAAATGCGTTCATCGTTGAGATCCAGAGAACGAACGTTCGTTTGTTAATCTGTTCGTCGTTTTTCTTTTTCTCCGATTAAATCCGCCATTTTTCTAATGGCGATTTCTGATCCGATTTTTGTTCTAGTATAACTTTTCGCTCGTTTATCGGAATCACGCGATTCAAGCGCCTGGAGTTTTGTCTCAAAACCCTCTTTCCGTTTAACCAACTCAAAAAAGTTTTTGCCTCTATAAAATTTGACCTAGATACAGAATATTAAACGAAGCATCTTTCTTTTGCTGTTTGTCTTTCGTTGCTTCGTTCGATTTGATTCTTTTTGCCAACCGGAGTTCTTAAGTTGAACTTTCTGGTTAGATCTATTATTTGAGTTTTACCTGTGCATTAGTTGAGTACTTATTGTATGCTTGTTTGTGTGCGATAGAGTACCCGGAGTGCGCCGCTTGCTACTTCAAATCGCTAGGTTTTGCGGATCATCAGCAAGGCAAGTAACACTTTGATCATACTTCTACTACCCAGATTTTATTGCATTAGATCAACCCTCACACCTTGCATGATTAGGATCTAATTAAATTGTGGGTTTGGGAAGTAGATGAGGTAGTACCTATCACCTGTTTTATTATCAAACCTTTGGGTGTTACTTCTACGTTTGCTTATTATGCCATGCTATGCTAGTAGACGTGGATTGGGTGACTGAAATCCATGACAGATGTGAGTTTGATAAATTAATGGTTTATCTAAGGTGGCAACTTAAATATACATCTGGGTGGACTGAAGCACCTGGGTATTCCAGCGATTGCCTGTTTTTCTTTTGGACCGCCACCCAGGCTCAAAGGGATCATGAGATTATTCATACTAGAAACTTCCGTGTGCAGTCACAAGCTACTATGGGCTCTAACATAGTTGACTAAATTGTGCGAACTCTTACAGTGGTAGACTAGCAGATGTAGGGGAAAGTAGGTGTAACGGTCTACCCGATCGTAAGGTGCTAGCGCTCCTGAAAGACTATGTCTCGGTCATCCGTTTCTCAAACACCATGTAGTGCAAGAATCCCAATGGAGGAGACCGGGTCTTGTGGGGAAAAGTGCGCAAACCTCTGCAGAGTGTATAAACTAATCATGGTTAGCCGTGTCCCTGGTTAAGGACATCTTGAGTATCTAGTACCTGGATTATCATGTGAATCACATCATGGTACTCTAATTAATTTGTTGGGTTTTTAATGATGATGTTTAATTGGGATTGAGAGGGTGTCTACACTCTCAATGTTTAACAACCACCATGATAGTTAAATAAAATTTATTCCTTTGCAGTAGGGAAAAATTGGCTTTACGCAAAACTGTAACCATAGAGCTTTCCACCAGCCAAATATGCATGTAGTATAGTCTTATTCCTTCATTGCTCTCTATGTGTTACATTGCCAGCATATTCCATGTGCTGACCCGTTTCGGGCTGCAACGTTCATGCTGCAGACTTTTCAGACGACGAGTAAGGTGCCTTTAGGTCATGGTTCTATACTCAGTGATGTCGTTGGAGTTGATGGACTCACTTATCTTCCAAGCCTTCCGCTGTTATCGTTATTAGATGGCCTTAAGCCATATTTATTATAATAAGTTCTCTTTTGAGACTTGATGTAATAAGTGTGTGATTGCTACTCTGTTATAAATCCTTCAAGTACTGTGTGGTGTTAGCATTACTGATCCAGGGATGACACCGGAGCACAGAGATTGGACTGTTTGAGGTCTGGTCGCTACAAGATGGTATCAGAGCACACACTGACTATAGGACACGACCTCTAAGCTAAAGCCCTAGATCACTACTCACTCTTCTCATTCTGACTCCTCATCTTTTCTACTCTTTTAGGAGGGCGGATGCAAGGAACAAGTTCACACAACCGGATGAAGGTACACCCTTTGGACGTCACTTGAAGGAAGTCACTAGATATCTGAACATAGGAGTACCAGGCTTCACCGGGACTTACAACGCCACTTACCTGAAGAAGAGCACTGGGTGATTCAAGTTCAAGTTACAGGAAGGACGTTCATGCCAGTCAGTGAGCCCATAGAGTTTTCCTTTGATGCACCAACCTGGCGTCTAGGAAAGAGCATGGCAGCTCACATCGCCATGGGACGCATTGGAGAAGTTTACCGCAATGATCTCAAGGATACTATCTACCAGATTTGTGGGCGCCAAGATGAGCACTGGGAGATGATCAGCACCAGGAAGGATAGATCAATTGCAGCTTTTATCCAGGAATTAAACCAACACATTCGACATCAGGAGAACCAGATGTGCGCCGATATGATAGATCTGAAGAAGGTAAGGACTAGAATCAAGGAACTGGAGGAAGAACTCAAGGCTACAGGTGAAGATTATGAAGAGGAAATCGAAGTATTAGTGGAGAAGAATGACGATCTGATCAAGAAGATCGGAATATTTATGGGAGTCCCTACACCAGTAGAAGAAGACGAAGAACCCAAGGAGATTCGCTCGGAAGACTACATCATCATTGACGACACCCACTCAGATCCATATGATAGTGATGATGACTATGTTGATGAAGCTGGAGCAGATATCATGGAGTCTGCAACCGAAGAATATTTCTAGTAGACCACCCCACTAGTAGTAGTAGTCCACCATGTAAATATAGTAGTCCGAACACTTTTGCGATAGTTAGATCGATTGTATGCCCTTGTTTGATTGAATGAAGTGAATTGTTTGCTTTTGCCTCATGTGCATATGGGCAGTGTTTTCTCTCTAGACCCCTCTCTATTCTTAAATCTCATCTTTTCTAAACCCTCAGATGCCTCCGAGACGTGACCCCGAATTTACCTTCCCACTGGAGCTCACTCAGTTGATCCAGCAGCAGAACACATTGATGCAGTTGCTAGTCCAGAATCAGAATCAGGGAAACAACAACAACAAACCACCACCACTACCACCACCTGTTAATCACTTAGCCCATTTTCTTAGGCTGAATCCACCGGTGTTCTCCAGTAGCACCGAGCCGGTAGTAGCAGATGATTGGCTCCACAAGACAGCATGGGAGTTGACCACAGCAGGATGCACAGATGCGGAAAAGGTGAAGTTTGCCGCACATCAGCTTGAAGGACCCGCAACATCATGGTGGGAGAATTTCACCACCACTTTCCCTATCGACACTGTCACATGGGACCAGTTCCAGCAGGCTTTCCGTACTGCCCATGTTTCAGCAGGAGCTATGCCCATGAAGAAGCGAGAGTTTTCCAACTTGCGCCAAGGAGGACGGACAGTTGGCCAGTATGTGGAGGACTTTAGTAAGCTAGCACGTTGTGCTCCAGATGACGTTGCTACGGATGCAGCTAAGCAGGAGAACTTTCTGGAAGGACTGAATGATGAGTTGAGCATGCAGTTGATGGTAGCAACCTTCAACAACTACCAGGAGTTGGTAGATCATGCTCTCATGATTGAAGGGAAGCAGCAGCAGATTGAGAATCGCAAGAGGAAGTATGGACAAGGAAAGTACAATTCAGGAGCTCAGTAGAAGCCAAGTTTTACCTATAGACCGGGAGGACATTTTCAGCATACCCATGGAGGAGGTAGCTCACACAATCATAACGGCACCAAGAATGGTAATGGGAATGGAGGAAGCAACGGCCAGAACCATACCAACACATCAACCCCAGCCAAGAGAGACCTGAGCCAAGTCACTTGCTTTAAGTGCCAGAAGACCGGACATTATGCCAATGAATGTCCTGAATCACAGAATGGAAATGGCAATGGAAGCTCTGGGAAGAAGCCGAACCCTTTCAATAGGTGATAGGTGAACCACGTCAACGTGGAGGAGGTTCAAGAGCAGCCGGATGCAGTAATCGGTAAGTTTTTGGTTACGTCATTTACTGCACTCGTTCTTCTCGATACTGGTGCATCACATTCATACATATCAAGGGGATTCGTGGATAAGTGTAACCTGCCCACCAAAGTTCTTAGAACACCTATGTTAGTAAGCTCACCAGGAGCAGAGTATATGGCTAGTAAGGGATGTTTTCAAGTGCCATTGAGTATAGGTAGGTATGTGTTTCCCTCGGATTTGATCATTTTGGAATCACATGGTTTGGATGTAATTCTGGGTATGGATTGGCTGCCGATGTATGGAGGAAACATCGATTGCGCTAGTAAGTCAATTTTTCTTACCACCCCAGAAGGAAGAAGGATCAAGTATGTATCCCGACATGTGCCTAAAAGGACTCAAGTGAATTCGTTAACAGGAGTTGTGTAGGAGGAAGTACCAGTAGTGAAGGATTTCCCTGATGTATTTCCAGAAGAGTTGCCAGGCATGCCACCGGATAGAGATATTGAGTTTTTGATTGAGCTTTTGCCAGGCATAGGGCCAATATCTAAGAGACCATATAGGATGCCCGCAAAGGATTTGGAAGAGATTAAAAAGTAGATTAAGGAGTTACTGGATAAAGGTTATATTCTCCCAAGTTCTTCGCCTTGGGGATCGCCAGTACTTCTAGTGGAGAAGAAGGATGGATCGTTAAGGATGGTTGTTGATTATCGAGGATTGAATGAAGTAACCATCAAGAACAAGTACCCACTACCGATGATCAATGATTTGTTTGATCGATTGCAAGGAGCTAAGGTATTTTCCAAGATCTATCTGCGATCAGGATACCATCAGTTGAAGATTCGAGAACAGGATATACCTAAGGCAGCTTTTACCACCAGGTATGGGCTGTACGAGTATACCATTATGTCATTTGGTCTGACTAACGCACCTGCATATTTTATGAACATGATGAACAAAGTATTTATGGAGTTTTTGGATAAGTTCGTCATAGTGTTCATTGATGATATTCTGGTTTACTCGAAAAATGAAGAGGAGCATTTGCGTTTGGTACTTGGTAAGCTCAGAGAACATCATTTATATGCCAAGTTTAGCAAATGTGAGTTTTGGTTGAAGGAACTTGGATTTCTCGGACACGTTATATCTGGAGAAGGTATAGCAGTAGATCCCACTAAGGTTGACACTGTAACAAATTGGGAAGCGCCAACAACCGTTGGAGAGATCCGGAGTTTTCTTGGACTTGCAGGATACTACCGGAGATTCATTAAAAATTTCTCAAAGATTGCAAAGCCTATGACGGAGTTGTTGAAGAAGGATACCAAGTTCATATGGACCGAGGAATGTGAGGCCAGTTTCCTGGAGTTGAAGAAACGTTTGGTTACATCACCCGTGTTGATTTTGCCAGATCAGACCAAGGATTATGAGGTGTATTGCGACGCTTCACGTCTAGGACTTGGAGCAGTGCTTATGCAGGAATGAAGAGTTGTTTCATATGCCTCACGACAGCTTAAGCCTCATGAGTTAAATTATGCCACGCATGATTTGGAGTTAGTAGCCGTAGTGCATGCATTGAAGACTTGGAGACATTTTCTCAATGGAAATCATTGTGAGGTGTACACGGATCACAAGAGTTTGAAGTATATTTACACGCAGAAGGAGTTGAATCTCAGGCAAAGGAGATGGTTGGAGCTCATCAAGGATTATGATATGAGATTGCATTATCACCCCGGAAAGGCTAACATAGTTGCCGATGCGCTGAGCCATAAAAGCCATGTCAACACGCTAATGACAGGAGAAGTACCGAAGGAGTTAGCCGAGGATCTTCGTGATCTATGTTTGGAGATAGTCCCGAGAGGCTATGTAGCAGCATTGGAGATTCAGTCTACTTTGATGGATAAGATCAGAGAAGCCCAGAAGACTGACAAGGAGATTGCTTCTATTAAGGAGAAAATGAGCAAAGGAAAAGCTAAAGGATTTCGTGAGGATGAGCACGATACCTTATGGTTTGAAGACCGTGTTTATGTGCCTAATGATTCGGAGATCAGGAAGTTAATTCTGCAAGAGGCCCATGATTCACCATATTCGATTCACCCAGGAAATACCAAGATGTATTTGGATTTGAAGGATACTTTCTGGTGGACCGGAATGAAGAAGGATATTGCGGAGTATGTAGCAGTTTGTGATGTATGTCAGAGAGTAAAGGCAGAGCATTAGAAGCCAGCAGGATTGCTACAGCCATTGCTAATACCCGGATGGAAGTGGGATAAGTTAGGCATGGATTTTATCACAGGATTGCCCAGAACACGTTCAGGCTATGACTCGATATGGGTTGTAGTCGATCATTTGACAAAGGTAGCTCATTTCATCCCAGTGAAGACTACCTATACCAGTGCTAAGTTGGCAAAGATATACATGACCAGGATCATATGTCTGCATGGAGTTCCAAGGAGCATTGTATCAGATAGAGGAACCCAATTTACCTCAAAGTTCTGGAATCAGTTGCATGAAACTCTGGGTACCAGGCTAGAGTTCAGTACAGCTTTCCATCCGCAGACAGATGGACAGACCGAGAGAGTCAATCAGATTTTGGAGGATATTCTAAGAGCTTGTGCGCTAGATAACGGATCTAGTTGGGACGAGAATTTGCCATACGCAGAGTTCTCTTACAGCAACAGTTATCAATCCAGTTTGAAGATGGCCCCTTTCGAAGCCTTGTACGGAAGGAGGTGCAGGACCCCATTGTCATGGGATGAAGTTGGAGACCGACAGTTGTTTGGACCGGATCTGATTAAGGAGTCTGAACAAAAAGTAAAATTGATTCGCGATAGGCTCAAGGTAGCCCAATCCAGGAAGAAGAGCTACACAGATTCGAAATGCAAGGAGATAGTTTACGAAGTCGGAGACCGAGTTTATCTTCGAGTATCTCCACTTTGAGGAGTTAAGCACTTTGGAGTTAAGGGAAAGTTAGTGCCACGTTTTGTAGGGCCATACAAGGTTTTGGAGCGTATGGGAGAAGTAGCCTATAAGTTGGAATTGCCCGAAGGATTGTCACGAGTTCACGACGTGTTCCACGTTTCCCAGTTGAAGAAGTGCCACACGGAGATGGCTGATATACCACTGAGAGATACGGTGCCGCTGGAAGTGATTCAATTGGATAGTGATTTGACCTCTGAGGAGAAACCAGTCAAGATTCTTGAGTATGCCAGCCGAGTCACCCGCAGCAAGGTTATCAAGTTTTGTAAAGTTCAGTGGAGCCACCACACGGAGGATGAAGCCACCTGGGAACGAGAGGAAGAATTGTTGAAGGACCACCCTCACCTATTTTCTAGCCAACCCGAATCTCGAGGGTGAGATTCATCTTAAGGGGGGTAGGTTTGTAACATCCCAAATTTTCAATTTGGAATGTTATACACTAGATCATCATTGCATATCATATTTTATTGCATTTTGGTTGATCCTAGAAATTCTACGCAACTCAAGGACCCTTGGAGAGAGTTGGGGATTTCGTTATTTTCATATTTGAGTTTTCTCAAATTTTGAAAATAGGATCATTTGATTTTATTTATTTTATCTTCAATTATTTCTATTATCAAAATATGAGATAGGGAATAAAATGACTTTCCCAAAATAAAGAAATATTGAGGATTTAATAAAAAATCAAATAAGATTTTATTTTGGTTTTATTTCCTATTTTATTTGAATTTAGGAAAAATGCGCATTTTTCAAAATTGCATCTAGGCCCCAAATAAATGTTCATCCTGTGCGGCTTGATTTTAGAAGCCGGGGAAAATTTATTCGGGAATTTTGGAGTCCGTTTAGTATTCCTTTTGTTTTTTTTCTACGCGTAATTATTTAAAAAAGTCCGAACCGACCTTGGGCCGTGTCCGGCCAGGACTCCGCCTGGCCGGTGCTTTATATAGCGCGAACCCGGGCCGCCCCCCGCGCAAGCCGCCGCCGGCCGCTGCCAGAGCTCGCCGTCGACGAGGTTGACCCGCCGCCGTTTTTTTTTGAAAACCGTAGGTTTTCACCGGTTTTTTTAGATTTGTTTTTTTAGATAGATCGGTTTTTCTTTTCTAGGTTTAGTTAATTAGCGAGCGTTCGCTCATTCGTTCGTTTTGACGAACGCGTTCATCGTTTAGATCCAGATAACGAACGTTCGTTCGTTAATCTATTCGTCGTTTTTATTTTTCTCGGATTAAATCCGTGATTTTTCTGATCACGATTTTTGATCCGATTTTCGTTCTAGTATAACTTTTCGCTCGTTTATCGGAATCAGGCGATTCAAGCACCTGGAGTTTCGTCTCGAAACCCTATTTTCGTTTAACCAACTCAAACAAGTTTTTGCCTTTGTAAAATTTGACCTAGATCCAGAATAGTAAACGAAGCTTGTTTATTTTGTCGTTTGTCTTTCGTTGCTTCATTCGATTTGATTCTTTTTGCCAACCGGAGTTCTTAAGTTGAACTTTCTGGTTAGATCTCTTATTTGAGTTTTACCTATGCATTAGTTGAGTACTTATTGTATGCTTATTTGTTTGCGATAGAGTACCCGGAGTGTGCCGCTTGCTACTTCGAATCGCTAGATTTTGCGGATCATTAGCAAGGCAAGTAACACTTTGATCATACTTCCTATTACCCAGTTTTTATTGCATTAGATCAACCCTCACACCTTGCATGATTAGGATCTAATTAAATTGTGGGTTTGGGAAGTAGATGAGGTAGTACCTATCACCTGTTTTATTATCAAACCTTTGGGAGTTACTTCTACGTTTGCTTATTATGCCATGCTATGCTAGGAGACGTGGATTGGGTGAGTGAAATCCATGACAGATGTGAGTTTGATAAATTAGTGGTTTATCTAAGGTGGCATCTTAAATACACATCTGGGTGGATTGAGGCACCTGGGTATTCCAGCGATTGCCTGTTTTTCTTTTTGACCGCCACCCAGGCTCAAAGGGATCATGAGATTATTCATACTAGAAACTTCCGTGTGCAGCCACAAGCTACTATGGGTCTAGCATAGTTGACTAAGTTGTGCGAACTCTTACAGTGGTAGACTAGCAGATGTAGGGGAAAGTAGGTGTAAAGGTCTACCCGATCGTAAGGTGCTAGGGCTCCTGAAAGACTATGTCTCGGTCATCCATTTCTCAAACACCATGTAGTGCGAGAATCCCAACGGAGGAGATCGGGTCTTGTGGGGAAAAGTGCGCAAACCTCTGCAGAGTGTATAAACTAATCATGGTTAGCCGTGTCCCCGGTTAAGGACATCTTGAGTATCTAGTACTTGGATTATCATGTGAATCTCATCATGCTACTCTAATTAATTTGTTGGGTTTTTTAATGATGATGTTTAATTGGGATTGAGAGGGTGTCTACACTCTCAATGTTTAACAACCACAATGATAGTTAAATAAAATTTATTCCTTTGCAGTAGGGAAAAATTGGCTTTACGCAAAACTATAACCATAGAGCTTTCCACCAGCCAAATATGCATGTAGTATAGTCTTATTCCTTCATTGCTCTCTATGTGTTACATTGCCAGGATATTCTATGTGCTGTCCCGTTTTGGGCTACAACGTTCCTGTTGCAGACTTTTCAGGTGACGAGTAAGGTGCCTTTATGTCGTGGTTCTATACTCAGAGATGCCGTTGGAGTTGATGGACTCACTTATCTTCCAAGCCTTTCGTTGTTATCGTTATTAGATAGCCATAAGCCATATTTATTGTAATAAGTTCTCTTTTGATACTTGATGTAATAAGTGTGTGATTGCTACTCTGTTATGAATCCTTCAGGTACTGTGTGGTGTCAGCATTACTGATCTAGGGATGACACCGGAGCATAGAGATTGGACCGTTTGAGGTCTGGTCGCTACACACGTATCATGTGTAAGCTAAGCAGATGCAGTTTACACTAATTAGGAGCAATACAAGCTAGACACCATATGTAAAATGCAACCAGATATCACACTGCCAAGTTAGAGCAAGCACCTTGGCTGGTGGAGTAGGGGAGCAGAGACTTGGACCTTGTAATGCACTATCAGTACAAGGAGAACCGGTACAGACGCCCAGTTTACATTGCTGCAGAGGACCACCATCATCGCCTTCCTTCCTCTTTCTTTATTTTGCCTTGTCAAGTCAAACCCACAAGAAAAAGGAATGAAATTTGCTCTTTAGAACTCATTGATGCATGATACTGACGAACACTACTCTGATGAAAGGCAAAGTCATGATACGAGGATGGAATATGTATGAAAAAATGGACGGCTTGACATATTCACACCCACGATGTGGTAACTAAGGAGAAGGCACTTCAACAAATTAGAAGCACTTCAAACTAGACACCATATGAAAGGTGCAATCAATATCACTCTGCCAAGTTAAAACTGTCTCGTCATAGGTGGCGTTCATCAAACTTGAAGCAATACATGCTAGAAATCATATTCAAGATGCAAACCAATATCACACTACCAACTTAAAGGTGTTCCATCATAAGTGGCTGATGCGGGATACACAAGAAGAGTAGTTTCATGTAAGAACATGGTGTGATAGACAGATATAGTATCTACCAAAAACAGGAAAGCGTGTCATATTCACACATATCATGTGTAAGCTAAGAAGATATAGCTTACACTAATTAGGAGCAATACAAGCTAGACACCATATGCAACATGCAACCAGATATCACACTGCCAAGTTAGAGCAAGCACCCTGGATGGTGGAGTAGGGGAGCGGAGACTTAGACCATGTAATGCACTATCAGTACAAGGAGAATCGGTACAGATGCTCCCTTTACATTGCTACAGAGGACCGCCATCATCGCCTTCCTTACTCTTTCCTTCCTCTTCCTTGATTTTGCCTTGTCAAGTCAAACCCACAAGAAAAAGGAATAAAATTCGCTCTTCAGAACTCATTGATGCATGATACTGATGAACACTACTCCAATGAAAGGCAAAGTCATGATACGAGGATGGAATATGTACAAAAAAATAGACGGCTTGACAAATTCGGACCTATGATGTGGTAACTAAGCAGAAGGCACTTCAACAAATTAGAAGCACTGCAAACTAGACACCATATGAAAGATGCAATCAATATCACTCTACCAAGTTAAAACTATATCGTCATAGGTGGCGTTCATCAAACTAGAAGCAATACATGCTAGAAATCATATTCAAGACGCAAACCAAAATCACACTGCCAACTTAAAGGTGTTCCATCATAAGTGACTGATGCAGGATACACAAGAACAGTAGTTTCATGTAAGAACATGGTGTGATAGACAGATATAGTATGTACCAAAATAGGAAAGCGTGTCATATTCACACGTATCATGTGTAAGCTAAGCAGATGCAGTTTAGACTAATTAGGAGCAATACAAGCTAGACACCATATGCAACATGCGACCAGATATCACACTGCCAAGTTAGAGCAAGCACCTTGGATGGTGGAGTAGGGGAGCGGAGACTTGGACCGTGTAATGCACTATCAGTACAAGGAGAATCGGTACAGATGCTCCATTTACGTTGCTGCAGAGGACTGCCATCATCCCCTTCCTTACTCTTTCCTTCCTCTTTCTTGATTTTGCCTTGTCAAGTCAAACCCACAAGAAAAAGGAATAAAATTCGCTCTTTAGAACTCATTGATGCATCATACTGACGAACACTACTGCGATGAAAGGCAAAGTCATGATACGAGGATGGAATATGTACAAAAAAATAGACGGCTTGACAAATTCACACCTATGATGTGGTAACTAAGCAGAAGGCACTTCAACAAATTAGAAGCACTGCAAACTAGACACCATATGAAAGATGCAATCAATATCACTCTGCCAAGTTAAAACTATATCGTCATAGGTGGCGTTCATCAAACTAGAAGCAATACATGCTAGAAATCATATTCAAGACGCAAACCAATATCACACTGCCAACTTAAAGGTGTTCCATCATAAGTGACTGATGCAGGATACACAAGAAGAGTAGTTTCATGTAAGAACATGGTGTGATAGACAGATATAGTATGTACCAAAACAGGAAAGCATGTCATATTCACACGTATCATGTGTAAGCTAAGCAGATGCAGTTTACACTAATAAGAGAAATACAAGCTAGACACCATATGCAACATGCGACCAGATATCACAGTGCCAAGTTAGAGCAAGCACCTTGGATGGTGGAGTAGGGGAGCGGAGACTTAGACCTTGTAATGCACTATCAGTACAAGGAGAATCGGTACGGATGCTCCCTTTACATTGCTATAGAGGACCACCATCATCGCTTTCCTTACTCTTTCCTTCCTCTTTCTTGATTTTGCCTTGTCATGTCAAACCCACAAGAAAAAGGAATAAAATTTGCTCTTTAGAACTCATTGATGTATGATACTGACGAACACTACTCTGATGAAAGGCAAAGTCATGATACGAGGATGGAATATGTACGAAAAAATGGACGGCTTGACATATTCACACCTATGATGTGGTAACTAAGGAGAATGCACTTTAACTAATTAGAAGCACTGCAAACTAGACACCATATGAAAGGTGCAATCAATATCACTCTGCCAAGTTAAAACTGTCTCGTCATAGGTGGCGTTCACCAAACTAGAAGCAATACATGCTAGAAATCATATTCGAGACGCAAACCAATATCACACTGCCATCTTAAAGGTGTTCCATCATAAGTGACCGATGCAGGATACACAAGAAGAGTAGTTTCATGTAAGAACATGGTGTGATAGACAGATATAGTATGTACCAAAAACAGGAACGCGTGTCATATTCACACGTATCATGTGTAAGCTAAGCAGATGCAGTTTACACTAATTAGGAGCAATACAAGCTAGACACCGTATGCAACATGCGACCAGATATCACACTGCCAAGTTAGAGCAATCACATTGGATGGTGGAGTAGGGGAGCGGAGACATGGCCCTTGTAATCCACTAGTACAAGGAGAATCGGTACATATGCTCCGTTTTTGTAGCTGCAGAGGACCGCCATCATCGCCTTCCTTACTCTTTTCCTTCCTCTTTCTTGATTTTATCTTTTCAAGTCAAACCGGCAATAAAAAGGAATAAAATTTGCTCTTTAGAACTCATTGATGCATGATACTGACGAACACTACTGTGATGAAAGGCAAAGTCATGATACGAGGATGGAATAT
This sequence comes from Triticum urartu, assembly GCF_003073215.2. Taxonomy (NCBI): domain Eukaryota; kingdom Viridiplantae; phylum Streptophyta; class Magnoliopsida; order Poales; family Poaceae; genus Triticum; species Triticum urartu. The sequence goes on from NC_053026.1 coordinate 322,189,547, forward strand.
GTACGAAAAATGGACACATACCATGTGTAAGCTAAGCAGATGCAGTTTACACTAATTAGGAGCAATACAAGATAGACACCATATGCAACATGCAACCAGATATCACACTGCCAAGTTAGAGCAAGCACTTGGATGGTGGAGTAGGGGAGCGGAGACTTGCACCTTGTAATGCACTATGAGTACAAGGAGAATCGGTACATATGCTACGTTTATGTAGCTGCAGAGGACGGCCATCATCGCCTTCCTTACTCTTTTCCTTCCTCTTTCTTGATTTTACCTTTTCAAGTCAAACCCGCAAGAAAAAGGAATAAAATTTGCTCTTCAGAACTCATTGATGCATGATACTGATGAACACTACTTTCATGTAAGGCAGCCGCATGATAGGAGGATGTAATATGTATGAAAAACAGGACGGCGTGACATATTGACATATATGATGTATAAAGTGTAAACTAAGCACAAGGTGCTTGAACTTGTTAGAATCAATGCAGGCTAGAAGCCATATGAAAGATGAAACCAATATCACTCTACCAAATTAAAAGGATGCCCTAACAAATGTATTTGACCAAATTAGAAGCAATACATGGCAACATGCTAGAAATAATATGCAATATGCAATGGATAAAAGTGACTCATCGTATGTGATTGATGCAGGATACAGAAGAGAGGTAGTTTCATGTAAGAACAAGGTTAACACATAGATGTAGTGTGTACTAAAAATAGGAAGGCATGTCATATTCACAGGTATAATGTGTAAACTAAGCAGATGCAATTTACCCTAATTAGAAGCATTACAAGCTAGACACCTTATGCAACATGCAACCACATATCATACTGCGAAGTTAGATCAAGCACCTGTGATGGTGGTGTGGGCGAATTGCGGTCATCAACTAGAGAGCTACGTTGACTATCTTCATTTAGCCTTGCTATTTCTTGAGAATCATGTGGGGAGGATGACACTACACTCTTTAAACGAGTATGGCGTCTCACATTAACCCACTCGGGTGACTGTCTCATCATAAGTGATTGACGAGGGATACAAAAGAGCATTAGTTTGATGTACGAACATGGTTAATAGACATATGTAGTATGTATCAAAAACAGGAAGGCATGTCATTATCAAAGGTATAATGTGTAAAGTAAGAAGATGCAATTTGACCAAATGGGAAGCAATACAAGCTAGACACCATATGCAACATGCAACCACATTTGATAGCGCGAAGTTAAAGCAAGCACCTGGGATGGTTGTGTGTGGCAATTGAGATCATCAACTGCAGAGCTACGTTTACTATCTCCAACTGTTCACACTGCATCATTTAGAGCGCTGAAAAGCTTAGTGCTTATCTTCGAATTACACTGGAGCGACTTCTGTCTTTTCTTTTCAGCACTCATCAACACTGCGTCAGAGTCTGAAATACCCATGCTTAAAAAACAAAGTCCCCTTCCTGCGCCCTCCCCTCGACCTCACCGCACCGCCATGCTTGGCACCGCCCCCCGACCATCCATTCAAGCCCCGCCGACCTCCAGATCAGGCGCAAGCAGCTCCTGCGCCCCACACCCCTATGATAGACACCGATGCGCCGCTTCCCCGATGAACAGGCGGACTAGGTGCTCCGCGCGCCTAAGCGGGTGCTGCTCTTTTAATTGCGGTTTGACTGACCCTGAATTGAAATCCGGGCGGGCTACTGACCTCTAGCAAAGGTGAAATAGTAAAGGGAGGAAACCTTGTGCATTTAGTATCATGAAGAAGATGTAGTAAGAAGCGCTCAACTAGTTTCTTTCGTGGGATGAATACAGTGTGAGTAGAGACGTAAGGTTTGCACGAATAAGGGAAGAGGAGTACCTCTTTCTGCTGGCAGTGTTGTGTCATCCTTCTATTTTTTTTCCAACAATCTTCTTGTGGTTTGCTTGAAACGAGAAGTTGTGGAGGATGGTGCAGCCTTGGACGAACCCATGGCCAAGTTGTTGAGTGTGGTGCAGTGTCTGTCTGTCGGCGGCGGGGAAGTAGATCCGAGGCGGCAAACGACGGCATAGCGGGAACAACTTCGGTGCGGTGGACGGTTGCGACAGTGGAGCGGCAGCAGTGAGGCGCATGATGGCGTGGTCGGAGTAGTTCTGGTATGGCGCACGTCGGCGTCGGCGTCGTCGAGGCAGCTCTACCTCGGCTTCAGCTGCTAAGTCCTTGAGTGCGTTGCGGTAGCGGTTGCGTTGGACGACGATGTCGGGGTACCGTCTCCGACGTGATGGAGGAGGGAGGCGGTGGATTGGGTGCTATGGGGTGGAGGACGGAGGAGGCTGGGGTTTCGTGGCTAGTGGAGAGGGCATTTTGGCGCCCACGGAGTATGAATGGGGAAACGGAGGGAGGCGGAGAACCTAAGGGGGAACAATGTTTCGGTTTGGGACGCGCTTGTTTGAAATTTGGGGAAAGTTACAAACTTTGGCCCCATCTAAAATTTCGGACATATTGCGGGTTCGGGGTAGGACAATAATCTCAGGTGTGCCAAATTTGGGAGGTATAGATTTCGACTGAGGACATGGGTGTTTAGGCGCCCACCGCGTATGAATGCCTCTCGGAGGCGGTTGACACTAGCGTCTTGGTGAAGTTACAAACCTACCTCAGTTTAGACCTTTGGACATCGGGCCAATAGGCTACACGGGCCAGAGTTAGGATAGCAATTTCCTACCGCCAAACATTAGTCTCGCGCGGTTTCGGGTGACCAGAGGCCTTTGTGGCGCTTCGTTCAATATTTGGGAGCAGAAGCATTAACGTTTTTGGTTCTCTTGAATTGAACATTCAAGATTTGTCAAACTTCACAAATCTTTACTCTTGAAAATCCTAAAGCTACGATTATTTTGGAATGGAGGTGGTACATTTGAATATACATTGTACACGAGTATATATTAAAAAATATGCAACTTACCTCAGTTCATGCATGGTTCCAGATATAATCTCCTTGATTGCCAAAAAAAAGTTAGATATGCGTATGAATATATATAGCATGTTCTAATGCACAATAAAGATTGATGCCCCCTTTTACATCTGATTTACAAATGCCGTTATCTCGGGTTCAAATAGATGAATGCACTTCCTATGAATTCGAGTCTTCGAAACCCTCTTTATGTTGAATTCGACATGTATTCTATTTTGTATCTAGCAATTTGGAATGTATCCATGCAAGTGACAAATGTATAAAGTGCTTCACACTAACAACATGGAGTGCACTAATTAATGTTTATATATGAATTGCAAAAGCATCCCTTGCCTGTATTTCAAACCGCTCTCACTCTATGGATCGATAATATGAAATAAACACATGCACATGCTAGAATTCAATAGAGTATGGGTGTCTGATAGACCGATTTTCGTCCATACGCAATTTGCAAAATTCATGATCTCATACAAAAATAATAATGCCATTTATATTTTAATTTAATGCGTAGAACCTCCTTTTACACGTAGATGCACTATGCCTCGGCCTGTTCTCACAAACATGCTATATATCTCTCTATCTACCGCAGAAGTGCACACACTTTATATGCATCGGCATTTCTCTTTCACACATGCTCACAATCTCTCTCGGGGTGTCGGGAGTCTCACACACATGGTCTCTCTGTATCTCTCTCTCTCTCTCTCTCTCTCTCTCTTTCTGACCACTATGTACCACTCTTTTCACTAATGTCAGTTGGAAAACACTATTTCTCTCACATGCATATACACACACGCACGGTCTCTACTAGCCCTCTATACGCACATATATATATGTGCCTACGTGTCTCCCGCACTCACATTATCTTTAGGCCTCTCTCGCACACATTGCCCCCCCCCCCCAAGACACACCTCTCTCTTAGTAGTTGGCACATATGATTCCATCATATCATTCGGTGGGATATCCCTGACTGTTAGGCTGGATGGTAATACGAGGCAAAGTATTACCCTAGTTTGGACCCTTGCAGTTGAGGAAAAAGCCTACTCCTCGTGCAGTATATTAGTGATATGGGTGTGTACAAAGTACACGTGAATACCAGGCATTGTGTGTGTGTGTATACTATTGATGAACTAGCCCCCTAGCTTCTATAACATACTGGGGGCCTAGGGTTACAAAATCATATATAGTCGGATTATCACCAGTGGGGATAGAGTCCTCCGCGACTCTGGTAGCTAGCTTCGTGTTGTATGCCGAGTCCTCCACATGGGTCTTTGTATAACGCGTCTCGATCCAACCTATCTGGCGTAGGATGGAACTGACCCATGAGTCCTCATGTTGTCCCACCACAACTAGAAATGATGTGCCCACCACACCACACACGCAATCGGCCACTAAGAAAATAAGCATATACGATAGTACAATGTTATACATGAAAGTTAATTGGATGGTGCATCCAAAAATATTTGTTCTGCATTGTGAATGTTTATATATTCTCCTAAAATATTAGTCACGGGAAAGAGAAACGAAGGGCATATCTCTCCTTGTCTCCACCGGAATCCCCTCTTTCTACACCACTTTCACATACGCACACAAACTATCTCTCGGCCCTCTAAAAGTATGCAAGCCCATGACACATTCACGCATGACGGTCACTGTATTTCAAGCTAAAGCACTATACGGTCACTGGAGTTCAGAATATGCGCATTATGGTCACCGTATACATTCTCATGGTGATCATACGGTATCTAGCTCACGATACGTCTCCATATTTTCTTGATGACACTGACGGACTTTGAATTTGATGCATGCTCCGTATTTTGTTGACGACACTTACAGTCATTGTATTTGAAGTGAAATCACGATATGGTCACTAGACTTCAGAATAAGCTCATCACGGTCACCACATACATTATGTCATGCTAACCAACATGTGGTTGGATGGTTAGGAGGACAATGGTTTCTCGAGCCCACCAGGGTTAAAGTCCCGGTGCTCGCATTTATCCTGGGTTAATTTTAGTATTTTCCGGCGATGTGTGTCCAGTGTGAGCAGACGTTCCACTCGACTACGAGGCACCTATGGTGACTTCATAAAATCTCAAGATCATATGCTGGCTCACTCTCTCGAAGGTGCTCATAGGGGTAGGGTGTGCGTGTGTGTGCTTATAGCGGTGAGTGCTTGTGCGTATATATGAGCCTTGCCTCTGTACCGTGTTAAAAAATACATGTCATGATTATACGGTCACTGGCTCACCCGTACAACTCCATATTTTGTTGATGACACAATCAATTGACCAGTCAAACTTTCCACGTGGCGCAACTAGTGTTGCACCATCGGGGCACATAACCGTGGGGCCCACCTGTCAGTCCGTATATGTCGGATTTCGGGTTCCGGCAGACCCTTGAGGTTCGAACACTGGGGTGCGCGCGGAGATTTCGCCTCCTACCTACCTGCACCCCCCGCCATGCTAGGATCTAAACTACGAAAAGAACAGCACAAGAGACACGGGGTTTATACTGGTTCGGGCCACCGTTGTGGTGTAATACCCTACTCTAGTGTGTGGTGTGGTGGATTGCATCTTGGGCTGATGATGATCAACAATACAAGGAAGAACAGCCTCGCGAGGGTCTGTTCTTGGCTGGGGCGATGAACTGCTGGGAGGAGTTCAGCCACCTTTCTCTACCTCTCTCTATGCTTCCAACCTCTCTAACGAGCCTCTTCCTTCCTACTTTCCAACCCCCTTGCTGTATGGGTGGCTGGTCCTATTTATAGAGGCCCTGGTCCTCTTCCCAAATATCGAGCGGGAAGGGAGCCAACAATGGCGGGCTAATTTGAAGGGGGACAACAAGTATCAACTATCCTGACAAAAGTAGTATTCGCCTGCGCAAAGCTCTGGTGATGACGCCGTCTTGGGCTCCACGGTGACCTCCATCTCGTATTCCTCCTGGTCTTGGTCTCGTTGCACCGAAATGGAAACCTTTGCCTGACGCCTTGGTACTCCACGGCTGCGCTTGCCCCCTTTGCACCAAAGAGGAAAGGAGGACGCTACGCGGGCTGGCGCCCGCCTGGCGCCTTGAGTCGTCATGGCTTGCGTCACGGGCACCTCGCGAGGTACCCCGCCTTGATCTCTCCGCCTCCTCGTGAGCCAGCCTAACGAGGCCATGCCTGAGGAAGCTCTGTGTCATTCCCCCCGCGAGGCTTGGCCCCTCACGAGGGTCTTGAATTTGTGTTGGTGAAGATGGGCCGTGCTGGGCCCCCCTTTGAGCCACGCCGCAGGCCGCAGGCAGGCAAGTCTGGGGACCCCCGTTCCCAGAACACCGACAGTATATGAAAGAAAGAAATGGTAGTTTGAGTCAGTACTGTGTTAATAAAATACATTTTAGGGTGATCATACGGTCGCTGGCTCACCATACAGCTCCGTAATTTGTTGATGACACGAGCAATTGACGAGTCAAACGGTCCACATTCAGCAGCGCACATTACCATAGGGCCCACCCATCAGCGCGTATATGAAGGAGATAAAAAGTAATAAATTAGTGGTCAGTGGGTAATCGAAGTCGTGAGACCTCTGGTTGGCAGTCATCGGCGGTGGGGGCACGTTGATTGGGCGGTGGGGTGGGGATCGCCGGAGAAAAAGCTCGGCGTGGGGGGCCTAGAGGGATGGCCGGTGCGGCGGCAGACCGGCGGTGGGGAGTGGTTTCGGGGCGGGCGGGGCGGCGTCGCGGCGCGGGCCGGCGGTTCGTCCGGTGGTGGCTAGCGGCTCAGGGGAGTGGAGTTTGATGATAAACTGCAGGCCCTTGATTTCGTATCCAACGATAGGAAAATCTAATGACTAGAGATGAAAAAGTCAGTAAACTGACGTGTAGCCTCACCCCGCACGTACACAGCACACACGCAAGACACGCACGCATGCATGCGTGCAACATTGACACGTACACATAATGAACACACACACACACACGCATGTAGGCGTGCAACACTGACACGTACACATGCACTCACAAACACACGCACGTACGCACACATGCATGCAACACTGAAACATACCCTTGCACGCAGGCAACACTCGCACGTCTGCATGCACACAGCACACGATGCAAGACACATGCTCAACCTATACATGCATGCACCCTTTGTTAAGGACATGTATTGTTACGGGTATTAATCAATCTTATCTGTGATAAGCGGAACATTGATGTTTGCAGCAGTCTTTATGAATCACAACATATCGAACGGGCTATCAACATAGTAGGCTTATCTACATGAAAAGGATGACGTCACACTCAATGAACAATCATCGGTTTATGAAATGCCCGCTTCTGACCGCCCTGTCCCACCCAAGGTTCCTCTGCTGTGCGCTGCCTGCGTTGGGTCACTGAGATGCAGGCCATGTACCTAAAGAGACCGCACGTCAGTGGAAGAACATCGCGGTGTCCTACGTCAGAGTCTAGGGCGCCACTCGCTGCACGCCCAACTGAACACGCCTCCTTGCTGCATTCAAACGCCTCCATGAAACCCGCCCGTGTGGAAGCCGAGAAACCCACTCTGGACACACGTCCGTTCATGACCGGGCCGTCATTAAACGCAACGCCGGACGAGCTCCTCTTGTCCGCCTTCTATTTAATCTCCTGTTTAAATGAGGCCAAACGCCGGCCAAGAATCGCACACCTCCGCTGCTCCCCTATCTCCTCCTTCACCATTTTGTCCACTCTTACAATGGCTTACGAAGAGTAGTTATTCCGCACAAGCCATTTGTCTATGTTTGTATCTCTCACACACACCCACGTAGGTGGGGGATGTGCACTAAGAGAAGAGGTGCACGCACGGCGCATGTACTCCCGTCTCTTTCCCAACCACACCCGCGCGGGTACATGGTGGAGCTCATTTCTGTATGAAAAGGCAGCCCACGTGGTAATTTGACCATGTACTGGTTGTCCACTTGGTGGAGGGAGGATCATCTACCACGGGTGAACAGACTAATTGCGACCTGACATGTTATGTTAAAAAAGAGGCAAACCATGTGGGGCCTACCTTAGAGGCAAGGTTCTATACTCTGGAGTACTTTTGATGTGTCCCGTCAACTCGCAGAACAAGGAGAAGCTTTCTTAGTACGCCGTCTCCCCCGCCCACGGGCGCGGTGGCTCACAGGATGAGGTGAAGCTTGCTTACTAGTAGTAGTACTGTATGCCTTACGCCCGCTCCCTCGCCGACGCGTGCGGTGGCTCGCAGGGCGAGGAGAAAATTTTACTACTCCCTCCGTTTACTCCTCATACCTACTACCTTGGTTAGAGAGATTATCATATTTTTGGAATATATATGTTGTTTAGTACTCCCTCCATTTACTTATGCAAGGCCACTATAAAAAATACATTTTGCATCTATACAAGGCCACAAATAGTAATCGAGACAAAAGTTACTACTCCCTCCTTTCCAGTTTATGGCTCAATTTCAAAATCTCTCGAACCAAGGTAGACAGTGAGTGGTCGAATTAATTTCATACTCCTAGTTTGCACAAGTAATTAGTACGCTCATTTTTCTCAAGAAGTTATGTTTACTGAGGCATTAATTAGAACGAATGCATGAATGACCACTAAATTTCCATGAACTTCTAGATGCATTGGTGAGTTTTCTCTTGACACTGCTTGCATCGGGTGATCTAACGCACCTCGAAATCCAACATGTGATGGTACTACTACTAGTAGTAGAATTGAGACTTATAAAACAGAAAAACAAATGTTTTTTAGATGAGCCCTATAAACCCTAGTGGGTACTTACTCCGTAAAATCAGATTTTCCCAAAACTAAGTCGCTCAACCTTTATTTGCTTGTTTCTCTTCCTGCCTCCTTGCCTCGAACAGACTATGCCAAACTCCCATGCCTGCCACGCGGGAAAAGACCTGCCCTCGCCTTTTTTAGTCCGGGTTTGTATCGATGGATCGCGCAAAGCAGCAAAAACCCAAGCCGTTTCTTGTACTCCTCCGTCGATGCTCGCTTCCATGAATTCTGTACTTCCTATCGCCGACATGTGGGACATATAGCAACCGGGTCGACGTGTCAAGCACCAAATAACAGTGCAGAACAGCAGGGGGGCGCACCCCAGTCATACCACCCTAGTAGTAGTAGTAGTAGTAATGAGCAATTAGACGTCAAATCACAATGCCGCACCTTCCCAGATGGACGAAGCAACCATTATTTCACACTTCGGTTTGCCATCATCTCAAACCACGTAGTATTGCTTCTGCCTCAAGAGGGACACACACATCGCCTTGGTACATCATGACACGTGGGACCGCATGACAGCCCATGCTCCCCTGCCGACCGCTCAGTAAAAACGCCTCATTTTTACTACTATACTTCCTCCGTATCGGTTTACATGGCATGCACGTCGTTCTAGGTTGAAAATTTAATTAGCTATATCTGTGATGAACAGTATATGTTTAGAAAGTACATCCTCTTAATAATCCAATGATATACTTTTTGCGACATAGTAACTCAGATTTAGTTAGTCAAATGGATGACCTAGAACTACGTGCACGCCCTATAAACCGAGACGTCTAAAAAACGAGACGGAGAGGGTAGTTCACTATAGTCGGGATTCACCAAGGAGCAAAACCAAGTGGTAGGCTGCACCTGTCGTGTTGGCGTAGCGACTCAAGCAGGGTCAATCCACACACGAAATGGTGACACACTTAACATGACCCCTTTGGCTGACATGTGGCTCATCCACTGTCTTGTTCCACATGTGATGCACCAAATTATAGTTTGGAGCAGCGATCGGAATTGGAGGCACCCCGGTCGTAGCACCGCAGTAGTAGAAAATGAGCGATGAGGGGTCAAATCACAAAGCCCCACCTTTCCCGCATTAAGCTGGACGGACGAAGCAACCATCATTTCACTCTAGGGCGCAAGAGCATAAAGAAAAGAGAAAACGAATGATGCGTGCGGCAGCTACCTAGGGCACCCTAGGGTAGGGGTCTCCACTTCAGATATTTTTTTTTGAAAGCGCCTCCACTAAAAATCGGCTTGTCCCTCGTCCTCTTGAAGAAAACCGATGATGCGTGCGGCGGTAGTGTTTGTAGGAGTACTACTAGGGCGTGCGGGGCCACGTCGTAGTAAACAGGAGAGGGATTGAGTTCGAGTCGATGCCTTAAATATGTGTGGGCCGCTTGGTTTTAGGGGAACGAGGTAGTATTTTTGGTTCGGAGACCAGTGGAGATATAGTACGTACAAAAAATTGTGGACGTAGGTTCGACCGAAAGGCAATGATGCGTGGGCCCTGCATTTTGATATACCCGGGGCCACGTGAAATTTTCTACTCTACTCAAAACTAGTAAGGTACACATGCATTGAATGCATGAGATTTTGAAACAAATTATGAATAAATACACAATATAGCATGTAAAGCTTTGAGTCATTTATGCATGATGTAGATGTTCATTTAGTTCTTATAGTTCATCTCATTCAAAATGAATTAGTTTTATAAAAATGTTAATATTCACGGGGTTGTGTCTCGGATTTTGGGTTCCGGCAGACCCTTGAGGTTCGAACACTGGGGTGTGCGCGGAGATTTCGCCTTCTACCTACCTGCACCCCTCCGCCTCGCTAAGATTTAAGCTATGGAAAGAACAGCACAAGAAACACAGGATTTATACTGGTTCGGGCCACCTTTATGGTGTAATACCCTACTCCAGTGTGTGGTGTGGTGGATTGCCTCTTGGGCTGATGATGATGAACAATAGAAGCAAGAACAGCCTCGTGAGGGTTTGTTCTTGGCTGGGGGGGACGAACTACTAGGAGGAATTCAGTCACCCTTCTCTCTCTGATTTCGATCCGATCCTTGATCCTCGATCCTCGATCTCTCTCCCTCTCTCTATGGGTGGCTGGTCCTATTTATAGGCAATGGCCCCGGGCCTCTTCCCAAATATTGAGCGGGAAGGGCGCCAACAATTGGCCATTTTGAAGGGTAACATCTGGTACACTTATCCTGACTAAAGTTGGTCCTCGCCTGCACAAAGCTCTGGTGGTGACGCCGTCTTGGGCTCCACGATGACCTCCGTCTTGCAGTCCTCCTGGTCTTGGTCTTGTTGCACCGAAATGGCAACCTTTGCCTGATGCCTCGGTACTCCGCGGCTGCGCTTGCCCTCTTTGCACCAAAGGGGAAAGGAGGACACTGCGCGGGCTGGCGCCCGCCTGGCGCCCTTGGTCGTCATGGCTTGCGTCACGGGCACCTCGTGAGGTACCCCACCTTGATCTCTCCGCCTCCTCGCGAGCCAGCCTGGTGAGGCCGTGCCTAAGGAAGCTCCGTGTCATCCGCCCCGCGAGGCTTGGCCCCTCGCGAGGGTCTTGGGTCTCTGTTGATGAAGATGGGCCGTGCTGGGCCCCCCTTTGAGCCACACCGCAGGCAGGCAATTCTGGGGACCCCCATTCCCAGAACGCCGACAGTAGCCCCCGGGCCCAAGGCGCGCCCGGACTTGGCCGTGCAGGGAGGTAGAAGGGCAAGAGCGAATCGCCGCGGGCCCTAACAGCCTACGGTCTTGGGCGCCGCATGGAGGTTGATTGGACGTGTGCGGCACTGTTCCCCCACGCCCCCCTTATTCTGTGCCATGCTAGGCGGACTCGTAGTCGTACACAGCCGCTCCCCTTTCTGTTGCTCGAGCGCCCTCTGTCCTTCCTCTGCTCCAACTCCAGCTTCTGTTTTCAACCCAATCTCGAACCTTCCCCCCTTCCCATCGCCATGGCTCCGACGAAGAAGGGAAGAGGGAAGAAACCCGTGCCTCCGCCTTGCCCGCCGCCGTTGGCGGCCCCCGCCGAGGGCTTGGGCAAGGTCAGCTCGGCCCTGGCCACTATCTTCAAAGAATGCAGGAGGACGACGGCCTGGCCCGCGTCCCACTTTTCCATCGACAAGATAGTCACCGAGGTCCCGTATTTTGCCGACGCCCTGGGGGCGGGTCTGGTTCCTCCCTTTTCTGATTTCTTCAATGCCGCTTTCCCACTATCAGATCCACATGATGCATCTGGGTCCTGAATCCATCACCCTCCTTTCGGTCTTCGCCTTTGTTTGCGAGGCTATGATGGGCATCCTTCCTTCGGTTGCCTTGCTGCGCCACTTCTTCTCGCTGTGCCTTGTCGACCTTACCCAATGCTGGGCATGCGTGAGCTTCGTTGCCGCATCTGAGACAGCGGCCTCTGGGATTGACTTCAAGCTCCCTCTGCCCGCGGCTAGGTTCCGCGAGCGGTGGCTGTCTGTGGATGCAGGGGTGCCTAGCCCCCTGCTATCGGAGCCAACTTCGCCTGCTGTCCCCAACTCGGGCTGGGGCCAGGAGACGCTTGAGAGCCCCCGGCTCGTCTTCGTCTGGCACCGCTTCGCATTCTTGAGGTCACTGGGCATGACAGCGTCCAAGGTGGTGAAGGAGTTCCTGTTACGCCGCGTTGCTCCTCTCCAACGCCACTCCCGCCGGATGTGGGCCTTCAGCGGGCGCGATGATCGTATGAGGCTCCAGGAAGAGGACCTGACGCCTCAAGTGCTGAGGACTGCCCTCTTGACCCTGACTGGGGACCCCAACCCTGGCAGCATCCAGCAGGGAGGGGCCTTGCTGTACCTCTGCCAGAGCAGGGGCGATTTTGTGAATAGATGCCTATCTTTGATGAGTGGGGGCCACGCCCCGCCGGCCTCCAGGGGCCTCGCGATAACCCAGTGATGGTGACTGCCCTTCCAGTCGGCCAAGGCGACTCTTCCTCAAATGGCGGAGTAGTGAGGCATGAGGCGCCAGAGGCCGAGGGGGCTCCCGGCGGGGTGACAGCGCCGGGCGATGCTCATGAGGGAGCAGCTCTTGGGGCCCGTGCCGCTGAGGCTGAGAGTGACAAGCAGCTGCCCTCAGCGCCTGCAACTGAGGCCCCAGAGGCTCCAGCTACTTCTCTAGGCGAGGCGATTGGCGGTGCGCATCAGGCAGGCGCCCCTGACGCAGATTGCCTTGACGCTCCGTCTTCATCGCAGGTTGATCCCTACGCTCAACTCTTGGGCCGCTTCCGCGTGGACTTTGAGGCCCTCCGGAAGAGAAGGGAGGCCCTGGGTGACGATTACCCTTGTCACCTGCTGAAGCGTCGGAAGTACTTTGCCACGGATGAGTAAGCCTTCTCCTTTCCCGGCTCCCGATCCTTCCGTTGCTTTTACTGATCCTTGCTCCGCAGGCCCCTTCCAACCGAGTTCGCGGAGACGGCTGAGGTGCCGTCCCCCTTGGCTTCGCCCCCTCCACCGTCCTCAAGCACTCCGAGCAGTAGAGCCCTTGTGGTGAGGGCGATCGGAGAGGCAAACCGTCCCGAGGCGCATCATGGCCCTGCGCACCTCGTGATCCTCCTTCGCGGGCCTTCTCGTGGCATAGCCAGCCTGCCATGGGCTTCTCGCCTGGTCGTGGACTGCGATTGGCTGAGGCGCTCCCTGCGCTCTTCATCTGGGGATGGGCTGGCTCCAGGCCGGGATTCTGGCGGGGCGTGCCCGGCCGTCGCGAGGGTGCCAGCCCCCAGCCCCCTGCCCGGAGGGGGAGTGCTGATTCGTGGCCTCCGGCGCTTGCTTGGGGCAGATGATGGTGTGGAAGACGTGCTCGAGCGCGCCCGGGAGCGTCGCGCTCTTTGCCAAGGATTCCTTCGAAGGGCGGCTGACGCGGTGAGCCTGCTTGGTGAGGAGCTTGCTGATGAAGACGCGTGCCTTGAGGCCGAGGGCCTACGCCTGGCTGCAGAGAGGCGCGAGCTGGAGGGCGCCATCGCCCTTGCGCGCCGTTAGCGCGATCTTGACGACGCAGAGGCCAAGGCGTCGCTGGTGGCCTCTCGGGAGGCCCGATCTTGGGCCGCTGAGGAGGCCTGGGAAGCTGACCGGCGGCGAAAGGCGGCGGAGGAGTGGGCTCGGGAGCTCCTTTCCTGGTGCCACTCACTGGAGGAGCAGCTGGAGCTGCGCGAGGCAGCCCTCGCGTCGATGAAGGTGGCCTCTGGCGACTCAGCAGAGCTCCAAAAGCGTGAGGAGGCGCTGACGCTGGAAGCCGCCGAACATACCCGCGAGTACGAGCGTCTGGAGACGAGGGAGCGCTTGGTGACGCAGGCGGAGGATGATGTCGCTGCACAGGAAGCCCGTGTCCTGGAGGAGGTTGGACGTCGGGTGGCGATGGCGCGTTTGAACCTCGAGCACGAGTTCGAGGAGAAGCTGGGGTTGATCCGGGCCGAGGCTGAAGGTAGGACTGCTGCCTTGAGGGCCTAGCTGGAGGAGGCGACGCGGCGGGCCGATGCTTTCTGGGCCGCCCTTGAGGTGGCGCAAGGTGAGTTAACCACCTCCCAGGCCGAGGTGCTCCTTCTTCGCCAGCGGGTGGAGGAGGCTGAGGTCGTCGCGCGCCAAAATGCGAACGAGATACGTCACCGGCGGATCCTGGAGCATGAGCACGGCCCCATGCTCACCATGCTCCGGGAGAGAGCCAACACAGCCTTGGGCAACATCTGCGAGGCGGCTGTTGGCGAGCCGCGCGCAGTCAACTACGCCGGCAATCTTCAGTTCTTCACCAACGTGGTGACGCAGCTGGAGGCGCGGTCGGTCAGGGCTGACAGGTTGGTGGAGGAGAGGAGCCGCGCACTGCTCGGGCGCGCCTTTTCTCGCGTCTTCAGCCATCTCCGGAACATGGATCCCCACTTCGATTTTGATGCCGCCATCGCCCCAGTCTCCCATGCCGTCCGAGACGACCTGGCGCACTGGGTGGAAGACAATGTGGATGCTCTTATCAGGGCCTTCACTTCAGACAACGACGGCGTGATCGTGGCTGCCGACAAGGGCGGTGTGGTGAACGGCCCTGACGCCGCTGGCGGCGAGGCGGACAGCGATGGCGAGTTCAGCGATGCCAGCAACGGCTCGGGTGGTGCTCCTGAGGATGCATTGGAGGATTTATCCGACTGATTGTGCATCGTTCCTGCTTCCTTACCCTGCATGAATAGAACTCAGGTTTTGGCGTGATGGCTGTGAGAGCATTTTGGAGGGGGAGCCCCTCATGTAAAACTTGTGTTCATCGTATTAGTAGATGCTACATTGCCCATGCGCCCGCGCCACGTGGTTGGCTTAAGCGACGCGCTGGTCGGCTAGTTTACCTTTGTCCCGTGCTGGCCCTGAGGTAGCCTGTGGGAGGCTGTGGTGTGCCGAGTGTTCCCGGATTGAATCCGTAGGACCTGCAGTAAAACACCCTCCTGAGAGGACGCGGCAGCGGCAGTCTGGGCTGCGCGCAAGCTAGGCCTGACTCGGCTCGTGAGGGGCTCACAAGGGGAGGCAGCTGAGGTGAAGTGGTAACCAAAACGCGAGAAATTGCTCGAACGAGACTAAGCACCCCTTCCCCGAACACACGCAAATCTCAAATTCGAATCCAACTTGAATCCAGTGGGGGAAAGCGACAACCAAAGGGAAAAGCAACGAAAGCAGACAAAAGGTCGCGTACGACACCTAATCTAGTCTTGGACGTATTCTCACCAGCGCGGAGCTAAGTGCTGCCACTGGGCGTGGGAGGGAGCCCCGGGGCCTGAGGCCGGCACCCCTGAGACTCCGGGGCGTGTACAGCCCCACTCATTATTACGTGAGAGTGTCACGGGGCGGCGAGCTTCACAGGCACTGGGCCTTCTTCACAGGTACCAGCCTTGCTTCATATCGCCAGACGAGGCCCCGGCTTGCGCCACACTCTAGTGCCATCAACGATGACCGAAAACCAGGACGCCGCCGATGGGGTAAAGCGGTCGCCAGCGGTTCCCCCGACGACCACGGGTCCTCCGCCAGGGGCAGGCCCTGAGGCACCTCCCCAGCAGAGGGCCTACCTCCTGAGAACACCTTGCTCCGAACGCCGCGGTGGTGATGTCGGACCTTGGCCCCTCTCCTGCAGCCCCCTGCGCCATCCTCCCGAGGAGTAGGAGACGGTGGGAGCGGGGCAGCTGCTTGCTGTGGCGACCTGCACCTCCTGCGATCCATGATTAGCGTATGCCTGCTCCTGAGGAATTAGAGGTACCCGATAATCGTTGCCTCCAGCGTGGCCAGTGGGACCGTCCCGGGGATCCTGGGAAGGCTCAGCTTATGGCGCTTCGTCCCCCCAGCTTGGGCTGAGGAGCGAGCCTTGTTCGCCCTCATGAGGGTGTCCTTGGTCCATCATGAGTGGCACATATTCTTCTGGCGCCATCATCCCGAAGGCCATGCTGTAGTGCTCCGCGTGCCACGCGGACCTGCCTGACGCGCCTACAGTGGGGTGGCAGCGCGGCTGTCCACTGGGGCCGCGGGTCGTGTCGAGTCCTTCTTCTTCGCGGACCGGGAGCGGGGGCAGCGCCGCCGCCGGTCCGGTGCTGACAGCTTTGCTGGCGTTGGAGTAGCCTTGGAGCCCGCGGGCACGCGCGGAGCCCCCGCACGGGCCGCCCTGGGCTTGAGATGGGAGCTGGGTGCAGAAGGGGTGAGCCCCCGAGGCGGCGAAGCCCAGGAGCTCTGCCACCCGCTCCAGCAACACGTCGCGGCCGCCCTCCAGCAGCCTGCACTACAGCAGCTCTCAGGCCACCGTGAGCGCGGCCCTCGAGTTCGCCTGCTCCCGGCGGGTGTACGGTGTCATGGTCGCGGCGTGATTGGAGGCCCTTGCTGCCGACCGCGCCTGCCGCGGTGTGAGAGCTGTCGAAGCCTGTTCGCGTCGCCCGCGGCCCGCAGCGCCCTGCGGACCGTGAGCTGCCTGGGGCACGGGGTCGCCCGAGGCAAGCGGCTCTGCGCGGGCGGGCCACGCCGCCCATGGATCTGGGTTGCCCGCCTGGTCGCCGGACATGGTGATGACGACGCGACGGGGCACGAAGCGGTAGAAGGTGGATTCCGGCGCACCCCTACCTGGCGCACCAAATGTCGGATTTCGGGTTCCGGCAGAGCCTTGAGGTTCGAACACTGGGGTGCGCATCGAGATTTCGCCTTCTACCTACCTGCACCCCTCCGCCTCGCTAAGATCTAAGCTATGGAAAGAACATCACAAGAAACACAGGATTTATACTGGTTCGGGCCACCATTGTGGTGTAATACCCTACTCCAGTGTGTGGTGTGGTGGATTGCCTCTTGGGCTGATGATGATGAACAATACAAGGAAGAACAGCCTCGCGAGGGTCTATTCTTGGCTGGGGGGGACAAACTGCTAGGAGGAGTTCAGTCACCCTTCTCTCTCTCTGATTTCGATCCGATCCTTGATCCTCGATCCTCGATCTCTCTCCCCTCTCTCTATGGGTGGATGGTCCTATTTATAGGCAATGGCCCTCGGCCTCTTCCCAAATATTGAGCAGGAAGGGCACCAACAATTGGCCATTTTGAAGGGGAACATCTGGTACACTTATCCTGACTAAAGTTGGTCGTCGCCTGCACAAAGCTCTGGTGGTGACGCCGTCTTGGGCTCCACGATGACCTCCGTCTTGCAGTCCTCCTGGTCTTGGTCTTGTTGCACCGAAATGGCAACCTTTGCCTGATGCCTTGGTACTCCGCGGCTGCGCTTGCCCCCTTTGCACCAAAGGGGAAAAGGAGGACACTGCGCGGGCTGGCGCCCGCCTGGCGCCCTTGGTCGTCATGGCTTGCGTCACGGTCACCTCGTGAGGTACCCCGCCTTGATCTCTCCGCCTCCTCGCGAGCCAGCCTGGTGAGGCCGTGCCTGAGGAAGCTCCGTGTCGTCCGCCCCGAGAGGCTTGGCCCCTCACGAGGGTCTTGGGTCTGTGTTGATGAAGATGGGCCATGTTGGGCCCCCCTTTGAGCCATGCCGCAGGCCGCAGGCAGGCAAGTCTGGGGACCCCCGTTCCCAGAACGCCGACATTGTGCATTGTAAAGCATAAAGTAAAAAAATGGCAATTCATTTAGAAAAAAATCAAATATGATACGGAAGATTCTAGAACAAAGGAGAAGTTCTTGTGTTTTGAGGTTTGTGCATTATGCTTAAGTTCAACCTTGGAGTCTTCTAAATTGTACATGTGGCAGATCTGGTGGAATGTTGATGATATCCAACGGCCAGTAGTGCTTGGATTTGCCATCTCTGCACTGTCAGATTAGCTTCATCCAGCGACCATCTTTCAAGTTATTCGCACACTATATAGTTCTTGTGCCATAGTTGCATGTCTTGGAAAAAAGCTACTAGTGGGTTGTACTAGCTATTTAGGAATAGAAGATGTATACATGGAAGTTGTAGGCAAAGAGATGACATGGAGTATCTCAATTCCTATGAGTAGGGATTGGAAAAGAGATGTCATTTGGTTGACATCATAGGAACTTTTCTATTGAATCTAGAGATACCATGTATCTCAATTCCTATGAGGAGGGATTAGAAAAGAGATGTAATTTGGTTCATATCATAGGAACTTTGATATTGAATATACGCTAATGTTTACTTTCCTTTGAAATTATGGGAGTATAGGAATCCATTCATATGAACCAAGTGGCTCTAAAGCTATAGAAATGATATCATGTTTATTTCCTTTGAAATGTGGAGTATATGAATCTATTCCTATGAACCAATTGGCTCTAAAGGAAAAAGTCCTATAAAAATCATATCATATAGAGTTCCTATGATAATCCTCCACACCAAAGGATGGTTGAAATTGCTGCAGGTGATACGATGGTCTTTCTTTGTAGACCCATCCCCCATCTTTATAGTTACCTCTCGAAGATGAATGAAATGATATATACAGCGTATTCTACATGTGCAATTTGGTACACGAAAACTCGGTAAAAATTTGCGAGGTTCGACTTTTCAATAAAGCTATATGCACTGCATTTTGGAACGGAGGGAGCATACAGTTGCTAACACTCACGTGGAAGATTTGTGTGTAGGAGGAGTGGCTGTTCTATTAAATGACATGGCAAAACTGACAGTATCGGATGCCGATCTAATGGTTCTTACGGCGTTCGTCAGGAAAAGGCTTGTTGAGAATGTTTGTTGGATAATGATTTATGGACACATGCATTGCATTGATACGTGCCCCCCTCTCTCTCACGCACACGCACCCTCCCGAGTCCTCTCGCACCCACCGTCTATCTGCAGGTAGACGTCACACACATATGTGCTCTTCACACCCTACCCTCAGAACTTCTAAATAACAAAAGACGTCGCGCACATTTTATTTTAGCCACATGTCACACACTTATACTATTACTCTTGTGGCGAACGTTCTTTGGGCATAGTATATTGTACTCTCATGAAGAGAAGCGGTGCACGCACGCAGTAGTTCTCTCACACCCACTCGCGGGTACACATAGGAGCGCATTTTTTTGAAGCTGGTACAACAAAATCACTCCACTATATATAAGCAAGAGCCTTAGCGCTTTCTTTACTAGGGTTCCTCTCATTAACTCTCTCATGCTCTCCGGATCTAAGCAAGACTTAGGTGGCCACACTCTCTCTCAGCTCACGGCTGGTCACAAATCCGGCCGGACAACCTCGACCGGAGCAGGGGTGTAGGTGCATCGTTCATGCTGTCGTTGGTGGCGAGGGAGGAGACCAACGGCTACCCGCGCGTCCCGATCGGCGGCCGTGTCATTCTCTCTGAGAGATCACCGGCTCCGGAGGGCCTCCGGCCCCTTCTTCCTCCCTATGGTATTGTGGCCAAGATGCGGCCTCCCGATGCCGTCTTTGCAACATGCCAATGACCCTCAGGTATATATTCCTTCGAAACCTGTCTTGCTCTACTGCCCCAGCTCCCTACTTGGCTTCGTGTGGATCTTTTTCTACTTCCGTCCGCTGTTCCAAAGCCACCTAGACTTTTACTATTATTAGAGGTAAAGCTAGTTCATACAGTCGACTCTAAGAGTTGGTTCAAACAAGGAAGAAAGTGGGAAAGCTGTAGCATGAATCTAGGACTTGGTTCTAAGACAAAACGAGGGAAAGTAGTAGATACTGGCTACCCAACCGGTCTCTTGGTTGAAAAGACCAAGAAATCATGGTGGATGGTGAAGGGTGGGGGGAAGTGGACCTATCTCTTGGTTGAAAACGAAAAGAAAGTGACGGGTGTTGGGGGACAACGCAAATGAGAATGAGCAGGTCTAGATTTCCTGTGCTCACATAGGAAAATGTCGCCGGGGAGATAAAAAATGGGACAAATGCAGACATGCTACCTGAGTGTTTGTCGCTCTCGGCAACCACATCTGCCTCACCACTTTATGCCCCTACTGTCCCTACGCCCATATCGCTACCGTTAATGTAAAATCACATGAAGCATTAAGCAATGCCACCTAATGTCACTAATAAGTAATGGTCTAGTGCCCTTGATAAATTGAAGCAATGCCACCACCATTTTATGAAGTTCTTCCATCTTGCTTTATTTCCCATGAATTCTGTTTTTACAGTTACACGTAAATATCACACCGCTAACATTGCTTCATCCTAGTGGAACTGCACAAATTTGATTGCACATTTACTGACCATGTGCTACTCTCATGACAGTAATACTAATGCTATTGTTCTGCATGTTAATCTAGTGGCAGTGTTGATGTGATGTGAAGCTACTTACTTAAGGACACTTTCGTACTATCAATCTAGTGCCAATTATAACACATTAGATGCTGCTGTTAATCATATGCCACTGCAAATATCTGTCACTATTTAAATAACCGTATTTCGTATTTGCGCAAACAGGGATGTATGTCTCCATATCTTTTCGGGATGTCTGTCTCCGTATCGTTTCTATCCACGCAATTAAAAGCACACACCTTAGTTTTAGTAGAACTGCACAGAATGAGATGGCTATCCCTCGTTGCCATCGTCTAACCACCCATCTTCCAGGTATTCCTACATTGGTAGTTACTAGGTAGAATGACCAATGCAATATAAAAGAAGTTGATTCGTATGTTTTACTTCCTGATTGCAGTGTAGGGACGAGCGAAAACAACTGCATCCTAGTCCGGAATGCACTTTCTACCAGTTCATCCATGGACCGAGGACTAGCTGGCACGACTGCACGGTGGTTCTTTGGACTGGTGCACGGACAAGAGGTATTGTGGTCTGCTTATTTCTGCAAATAGCGGTTCTTAAATTTAGTGGAATGCACAAGAACTTTAGCTGGTCAGTACACTACATGGTTCGGTTCAGCATTCCAGTTGAGAACACACTTATAATTGGTCATTCTGGAATGAGAGAACCAAACCCTGGATGGTGGCAACAAGAAAAAACCGGAGTGAACTCCGGGAAATTTAAGCCTGCCGGGAGGCCCTTTGCTCGAAGAAGCCTTGCTTGTTTTTTTCCTGATTTGTAAACCTTCTCACAACTTTGTCTTTTGCTATGAACTAGTATATGTTTGTTATGTTCTATGAATCATTGAGATGTATAAAATTGCTTAACTTATGCTTTTCATGTTTTTTATGAAGCCGGGTTTAATGTGAGTGTTCCACATGAACGCTGGACTAGCGTGTGAACGTTTGGAATTTACATTGTGGCCTCAGTTAACTGCATGGACCACTGTATCAAGATACATAGTTGCTTATATGTCAGAAAGCAGATTGTTGATTGTTAGCTGGTCGATAGCCTAGTGTTGAAGCGAGCTGAGCCAATGTGCCATGTTTTGCACAACTTCTTACAAGTGGGGTAGCACCAACAGTGTTTACAAGTACTTATGTATACGTTGGCGCACAGTTCTCAAACGGGTACTCTATTTCATCAAAACACACACTGCTCGTATGATAAAACTAGTGAGGATGCATCTGTTTCAGCAACAATTACGATGATTCACGAGCACACAAAAGTAGCAGCAGTTCCCATAGACGGATTCAAACAGAGTACTAGCCCAAGAGGGCTCGATAACAGGCAAGGTTAGGATAACTAGACAGAATCCAAGCTACTATTAAACACTAGCTGGGGCAAGTATTTCATGCCTCGATCTAATTTGGGCTGGACACAAGACGAACCTTGCCATGAACATCATCGAGGACGTCCGGCAGCAGCTCAATCCTATGAACCTTCATGAAGACAACCTTGTGGCCTTGCCACTCATAAACTTGTTTGTGGAGGCATGCCATGTCATCTTCCTGCGTAAGCTTGACAAGAATAGTATGCCTCACAAACGAAGGAGTAGCTTTGAACTTCTTGTGCTTCACTACAGCCTGGACAACATGCCTGACAATAGTGAGGCTGGGATACAACTCTTCATTGGAATAAGCGCAAATGGCTTCCAGAATCCAACAACCTAAAAACTCTATTTTCCCAGTGCGTATATTCAGGTCATCCGCCTCATAGCGAGTGACATGTACAGCCACACAATCCTTGTCTGCATCAGGGCTCTAATTGAAACAGAAACAAATTCTTAATTACTTTCCAGTATTAGAAACACAAGTTATTTAAACCACTATGTATTGCATGGCATCGAAGCTAATAAAATTTTGCATTATTCATCACCACATACTTAGATGAAAAACCAGAATCAAGATCGGCAAAGAAGAAAATTACCTTGGGCAGCTCAGCGCGGGGGAGGGGGGGACACATCCTCGAAGGGGGAAAGCTGCTCCTGCAGTGCCATGGGGGTTGTAACCTCATACGGGGCGTTGACCATCTCAGTAGAGGCCGTGAGCGTATCTGGGGTCGGCTCGGTGGCTCCCTCCATCTTCTTAGAGCTCTCTGTCTCGTGGGGATCAGCCTCCCACGTTTGCTCCAATACCGGCAGATCTTTGCCTGGTTCTCCTTGGTCCATCATGAAGCTGACAAATACTAGGAGACCACTGAAAGGAAAACACAATCTCAATGATAATGAAACAAAAAAGAGAGTGAGGATCGGTTACTGCTTTGCAAAAGTTCTTTTTTTCTCTGAATGAAACTATACAAACATCACGGATCCTCTTACCTTCCCTTCGTTGGGAGAGAAGAACAGTGGCAGATGTGAGTGTTGCCTTTCTTGAAGATGGTGAGGGAGAAGGGGATTCAACAAAGAGTGAAATGATGGTTGCTTCGTCCATCAAACTTAGACTGCGGGAAGGTGGGGTTATTGCCGCGCTACGACTGGAGTGACTCTCCGCCTGCATACTGCCTTCTAATTTGGTGGATGGCATTTGGGCCCACGCGCTGCATGGCCAACATGACGGTACAAAAGTATAAGGGCATTCAGTAGAGGGAGACGTTTCGATGACCTAGGATGAGCCAGAAGCGGTATTGTATCCACTGTAGTAGTAGTAATTGTTTTTCTGGCTAGCTGTAGAGTGTCACCACTGTACTAGTAGTAATTGTTTCTCTGGGCCCAAGAAAAAATAGCCCATCCACCCTAGTAAATAGTAAAATCAATTCAAAAGTCCATATATTTACTGAACGAGAGGAGCTACCCACACCTAGCACACCACCCCCAAAAAAACGTGGGTGTTCTTCTTCCTCCTCACTCCCACCCACCTCACGTCAGCTCGCTCCACTCGTACCTCGAAATTCCTCACCTCACTCCTACAGAAAACCCCAGCTCCCCTTCTTCTTCACTCGCACTACAATTAGACTCGTCATTCGTTACTCTGCTCAAATCCACGAGCGTGACGCGACACCCTCGAGGAAAATGGAGTCGGCTGACCCCAGTGCCAAGAAGATGAGGCTCCCGCCAGTGGCGATGCCTGTTCTAGAGCCCGCACCCGGTAGCGCGGGGAGAAGCGGCGACCCCGCCCCCACCGGATCACAGGAACCCGTAGAATCTCGGGTGGACCGCATCAGCGATCTCCCGGACGCCATCCTTGGGGAGATCATCTCGCTTCTCCCCACCAAGGATTGCTGCCGCACCCAGGACCTCTCAATTCGGTGGCGCCCTCTATGGCGTGCCGTGCCCCTTAGTCTCGACTGTCGTCAGCTATCTCTCTTCAATGATTTTGAAATCCCCAGAGCCGTCATCTCCTCCCACCAGGGCTCCGTTCAAAGCCTCTGCATCCCGTCATGCTACCTGAGCAAGCATACCATGCCCTGCACAGTGGACGCCTGGCTGAAATCCCCTAAATTCACAGAACTACCGCTGCTTGAGTCCTGCTATTCCCCTGGAAATCACCTACCAGATACCGAACGCATCTACATGTGCCCTCAGCACCGATGTCCATCTCGCGGTTTTCCTCCTCTCTCCACACCGCCACCTTTGCGCTGTGTGACCTACCAGACAATCTGGTACGAAACCTTCGACTCCCATTTCTCAAGAAACTTTCACTTGTGCGGGTTCGTATATCGGAGGCCTCATTGCATAAAATCATCCACTCCAGTTGCCCTGCCCTGGAGTGCTTGGTGCTTGTTTTCATAGCTAGAATCAGTTGTCTCCAAATAAAGTCGCCTAACCTTGTAAGAATTAGAATTTGTTTTGACGGAAGGCAGCTCATCATCCAAGATGCCCCTTCACTTCAAAGGTTGATCCTTGATTCTAGTTATTCACCTTTGCAAATAACCGTCCTCTCTGCGCCTAAACTGGAGACCTTGGGTGTAATACATGATCTCTGTGCTCATTTCAATATGGTGTTTGGCTCCACAGTTCTTCAGGTACTTTACATTATCATCTACACTTGTAACCATAAGCTGCATTTTAAATTTATGCGCATAAGTTATATGTCATCTTGGTGTACACATTTTGTACTAATATTATGTTCTATGCTCAATGAAGAGTTTCGCCATGGATGGCCTGTCAATGGTGCTGGATTCTGTCAAGATCTTATATATCCAAATGAATAGTTTTGATCTGAACAAGATTATTGGCTTGCTGCAATGCTTTCCATGTCTGGAGAAGTTGTATATAACGGTGATAATTTCACGCACATTGGAAGCCCGCATATAGTGTACTAGAATAACCGTTCAGCTGTTGCTCTTTCAACACTCTTTTTTTAGACCTTAACTGTTTTCAATCTTCATGTCTATTTAGGCAACGGGACGGGGTAAGAAAGTTATAACCAATCGGTGGATTCATAAGCATCGGGATTTTCTCACTTCTCATGAGATTCGATTGAAGACAATAACGCTAGAACGATATGTAGCCAACTGTGCAAACACTAGATTTGTCACATTCTTCCTGCTGAATGCGAGGTTACTATTGTCCATCAGGCTTAAGTTTATCAGCAGCATAGTTTTGACGGATGGGTATGTGGAAGAGCAAAAAAAGGAGTTTCAGGCGGGCAAAGAGCTTCTGAACATGTCGGGCTTCTATTTACAGCATATTGTGGTCATAATCCAGTAAATTTTACGACCTAGGATGTTTATTCTATGGACCTGACCGATCCATTTGACTGTGACTGCCGAAAACAGTGCTGGAGTTAGATGTTGTTTCCCTTTTCAACCTGGGTTTTTTTGTAAACCTGATGAACAATTAACCCTCATGCTTTTGTACAGTTTGTAAGCTGGAGTTAGATGTTCTTGCCCTTTCCAACTCGGCTGTGACTGTCATATTTTCTTTGAAGCAAGGCAAATGTCTTGCCAGTCGTTTAATTTAGAGTGAAATATTGTAACAACTAACAAATCCCAACCAAGGGAAATAACATCACTCTCGCTGGCTGCTTGAGCTCACTGTGCATTATAGAAGCCAAGTGATTAGCCCCCACCAGCACCAACAAACTTATTTCGAACTAGCACATCAAATGTGCTGTAAATTTTCATAGGAAAGGCTGCATGACCATGAAAGATTTGGATTCTGACATTTGGGACCCGCGAGGAAATAGCCTATCCAAGGTGGTGTCGACTTACTAGCCAGTCAACACACGATTCTGCCTACTAGACGTTGGATTGACATCCAACATCTGTCGTGTATCTTCTATCTCTTGTCTTCTTCTTCCTCTAGCCACCCAAACCAAACCACCCCGTCCGCTCCGCCTGCTCCCGCCTCCCATGGCTGGCTACGCCTCCGCCGCCCTACCATACATACCCTCCAACGTTGGCCAGTCCCTCCCTCTATTCCCCCACACGTCCTGTTATTCTCCATCGACATCAGCCCCAACACGCACCCGCACCCGAACCAGTCAACCCTCGTACTCCCCTCCACCTGCGACTGGACCGGCACATCTTCCATGGCTCCTGTTCGTTCCGTCCGAGGCCTCGCCGTCGTCCTCCGCCTTGCGGCCTTGGTTCGCTCGCCGTGTGCGGTGCGCTGCCCTCTTGCATTGTCAACGTCGTCAACAACCGAGAGGAACAAGGAGATGACTGTATGTGGAGAGGATGACAGTAGGGACCCACCAGCGTCATGGTAGTACACAAGCAAGTGCCTCTATATTACAAGCCCAAAAATATGGTTCCTCCTAATGGTTGCACATCTGGGGCTCACGCCATTCTCAACATAGTCAATAAACGAGAGAATTACACTACGAGCGGCTGACACCAGGGACCCAGCAGGTCGCACAGTTTTTTTGAGGAACAAGCAGTTGTTATTTATACTAGTTTTAGCGATGGATCAGGGTAACAATGGGGCTATGGCCCGTCTAGCCAGGGTTTTATTTATGTTTACCACATCAAGAGCCCAGATGTGTTTTTTTCTTGCTGAAAATGGCTAGCCCGATTATATATTTTTTTAAGAAATACCGAAACGAGGCCTACTTGCTTTATCAGCCCTGCTGGGCTGCAAATCTTTCAAGACGAGGAGAGTTTCATTCGGTTTGCCCAGAAAGGGGATGTACATTTTTAAAACACATCAAACCGGGAATTAGTTTCAATTTTTTTTTCATTACAAGATTTTAAATTCCACTTATTTTTATGCGTGGACAATTATTTGGATTTTATATTTATATAAATTATTTTTCAAAATAGTTTGAATGTGAATCGATATTTCAGGATTAAAAACAGTTGACCACACCGAAATATGCAAAAAGGCGTATACTTTTTAACCGTGGCCACAATTTGGGGTGTAACACTAACAAAAAGAAGATGGGTTCCAAAAAAATTCTTAAGAATTAGCAAATGGGCTGTACATTATTAGAAATAATGCACACGAGAGCAGTGACTGTTGGATGTCCATCCAAGGGCTGGCGTGCTTCTTCAATCTCTGCTATTCCTGCTCCAGCCGCCCAAACAAGCGCCGGCGGGACTGCCTGCTCCCTCCTCCCGTAGCCAGCTATGCTGCCGCGCAGGCCTCACCGGCCCACCGTACTCCCATCGCTGGCCTAGCCATCCCTCTACTCACCCACACCTGCTGTTATTCTCCGGGGACGGCAGATGAACTAGTAAACCCTCATACTCCTCTGTGTGGGAAACAACTACCGAGTCTTCCCTGGCTCCATGTGGTTCCCTTCCTAGGCCTCGCTGTCGTCCACCGCCCTGGTGCTCTCGGCGCGGCCTGGTCAACGTGGTCAATGAACAACATCCATCGGAAGTGGACTGTACGTGGAGAGGCTGACAACTGGGTCCATGGCCGCACGCAAGGAAATGCCTCCTTATTACGGGCAAAATAATGATTCCTCCACCTGACAGCTAGGACCCACGGGAAGGGCTTCTATATTTGGTGGAAAAAAACGTTCCCCCCGCTGACAGGTCGGACCCACCAGCTATATCTTCACACGCAAGGAAGTGCGTCCTTATGACACACAAAAAATGAATACCCCCTGCTAGTTGGGACCCACCATAGTAGGTGGCTGACTTGTGGGCCTACTAAGTTGACGGGAACAGAGGGCTTTGTCAACTTAGTGAATATGAACGATTCTAGCTCCAGTGACCGTCCGATGTCCATCCAACGGCCATAGTGCTTCTTCAACCTCTGGTTTTCTTGCTCCAGCCGCCCAAAGTAGCATCGGTCTTGCCACCTGCTCCTGCCTCCCATGGCCGACTGTGCTGTTGTGGAGGCCTCACCGCCCCCATACTACTCCCACCGCTGGCTAGGCCATCCCTCCACTCACCCACACCCCCTATTATTCTGCGGCGACGGCAGTCTCGCACTGCAGCCGAACCAGTGAACCCTCGTACTCCTCTCCGCATGGGCATCCACTGTCGCGTCTTCCCCGGCTGCGCGTCGTCCCCTTCCTAGGCCTCGCCATCGTCCACCACCTTGGTGCTCTCGGCGTGGCATGGACAACGACCGACTTCCATCGGAAGAGTACTGTACGTGGAGAGGCTGACAGCTGGCTCCACGGCCGTAGCTAGGTCCACGGCCACAACTCAATTTTTTTGTGATTTGCCAAGTAAGTCGCTTTGTCAGGCCTGTTGGGCTGCAAATCTTTCAAGACGAGGAGAGCTTCATTCGGCTGGCCGAGAAAATGGCCTATCAGTAATGAGAAATGGGCTGTACATTTTTAAAACACATCAAACCGACAATTAGTTTCAAATTTCTTTTTTTTATTTCGAGATTTTAAATTGCATTGATTTTTATGCGTGGACAATTTGTTGGATTTTATATTGATATACATTTATTTTTAAAATCTGTTTGAATGTGACTCGAAATTTCGGGATTAAAAATAGTTCGGACCACACCGAAATATGCAAAATTTCATACAATTTTTTAATCATGGCCACAATATGGGCTGTAATGCTAACAAAAAGAATATGGGCTCCAAAAAAACCTTAGGAATTAGCAAATGGGCTGTAAATTATTAGAAATAATGGCAGATGGGTTGTATGCTGTTTTCCACAGATTTGAGGCTTTCCTCAAAAAAAGGTTGACGCACAAGCAGCGACTGTTGGATTTCCATCCAACGACCGTCACGCTTCTTCAATCTCTACTCTTCCTGCTCCAGCCGCTCAAACAAGCGCCGACGGGACTGCCTACTCCCTCCTCCCCGCGGCCGGCTCTGCTGCCGCGCAGGCCTCACCACCCCACCGTACTCCCATCGTTGGCCTAGCCATCCCTCTACTCACCCACACCTGCTGTTATTCTCCGGCAACGGCAGACGAACCAGTAAACCCTCGTACAGTCGTACTCCCCTCCGCGTGGGAAACAACTGTCGAGTCTTCCCTGACTTCGTGCCGTTCCCTTCCTAGGCCTCGCCGTCGTCCACCACCCTGGTGCTCTCGGCGCGGCTTGGTCAACGTGGTCAACGACCGACATGCATCTGAAGTGGACTGTACGTGGAGAGACTGATAGCTAGGTCCACGGCAGCACGCAAGGAAATGCCTCCACCTGACATCTGGGACACACCGGAAGGGCCTCTGTATTTCATGAAAAAAACGTTACCGCCGCTGACAGCTTGGACCCACCAGCTATATCTTCGCACGCAAGGAAGTGCCTCCTTATTACGCACAAAAGAATGGATACTCCCCCTGCTAGCTGGGACCCAGTATAGTGGCAGGCTGACTTGTGGGCCTACTAAGTGGACGGGGACGGAGGGCTTTGTTAACTTAGTCAATATGCACGATTCTAGCTCCAGTGACCGTACGATGTCCATCCAACGGCCGTAGTGCTTCTTCAACCTCTGGTCTTCTTGCTCCAGCCACCCAAACTAGCACCGGTCGTGCCTCGTGCTCCTGCCTCCCGTGGCCGGCTGCGATGCGGCGGAGGCCTCACCGCCCCCTACTACTCCCACCGTTGTCTCGGCCATCCCTCTACTCACCCACACCCCCTATTATTCTACGGCGATGGCAGCCTCACACCGCAGCGAACCAGTGAACCCTCATACTCCTCTACGCCTGGGCATCCACTGTCGCGTCTTCCCTGGCTCCGCGTCGTCCCCTTCCTAGGCCTCGCCGTCGTCCACCGCCTTGGTGCTCTTGGTGCGGCGTGGTCAATGTGGTTAATGACCGACTTCCATCGGAAAAGTACTGTATGTGGAGAGGCTGACAACTGGGTCCACGGCAGCCGCAAGGAAGTGCCTCCTTATTACGCGCAAAATAATTATTCCTGTACCTAACAGCGTGGACCCCCGGACGGGCCACCGTATGTCACGAAAAAAATGTTTCCCCCCTGACCTCTAGGACCCACCAGCTACATCTTCGCACGCAAGGAAGTGCGTCCGGGAAAAGAAAAAACGATTCGCCCCCCTGACTGCTGGGACCCACCAGCTATATCTTCGCACGCAAGGAAGTGTCTGACAGTCGAGACCCACCTGGTCGAAGCGTACGTAGCGTTGTCATTCTGGTCACGAACGTTTACGTACATACTGGTCGATGTAGAGCGCGCATGTGTCATAGTTGAGGCGCGCATGTAGCATGTACACATACGTACAGCGGCCAGTGTGCAAGAAAGAAAATATGGCCACGTACATACATATGGGCGGGGTCTCAAACGCCTACTCGCGCATACGTACGGCCAGGCTCGTGTACATGGCTGGGTCTGAACAGAGAAACTGCGTCGTCATCGTGTTCATGGGGAGGCAACGAAATACGTTGTGTTCATCGGGAGGCAACGGAACGCGTGGGAGCCAACCGGCTTGGACAGAACATCCGATGCAAACGAGGCCTGGCATACCGCAGAACGGGGGAAACGGCCTTGTGTTCGACCGGACATGTTCGAAACGGGATCCTGTTCATCAGGAGGGGTCCGGCGTACCACAAAACGGAGGAAACAGACCTCCTACGGTTGAAACGGGGGTCCTATTGATCGGGAGGGGTGTGGCATACCGCAAAACGGAGGAAATGGACTTTTCTTGGAGCGCTACTATCAAAACGAGGGTCCTGTTCGTCGGGAGTGGTGTGGCGTACCGCAAAACGAGACTCCACGGGATACTGTTCATCTCCACCGTCGACCCCCTCCAGCCTCCACGGGCTACTGTTCATCCACCGTCGACCTCCTCCAGCCTCCACCTATGACTGTTCATCCACGGGCTCCTGTTCATCCAGCCTCCACCGCGCGCTACTCCACCGGCTAGTGTTCAACCAGCCCTCTCCACGGGCTCCTGTTCAACCACCCCTCCACGGGCTACTGTTCATCCAGCCCTCCACCATCTACTGTTCATCCTGCACTCCACGGGGTGGTCCTATTCATCCAGCCCTCCACGGGGTCCTGTTCATCCAGCCCCAACTGGCTCGATCGATCGGGGTCCTGTTCATCCAGAGGCAACACCACGGGGTCCTGTTCATCCACCCCCATCGAGAACTGTTCATCCACCCCCCCAGCAACGCTCACTGTTCATCCAGAGGCAACACCACAGGGTCCAGTTCATCCACCCCCACCGGGAACTATTCATCCAAACCCCCCAGCAACGCTCACTGTTCATCCAGAGGCAGCATCGATCGGCTTCAGTTAGCAGCAATAGCGAAAGAATCGCTCGATCCGGTTCAGTTAACAGCCATTGGTCGATCGCTCGGGTTTAGTAACGCGTAGCCTGCAGTGCAATCGCTCGGGTTTAGTTAGAGCCCAATGCCTCGCACCCACGCGCGTGCGTGTACGAGAGAAACGCGCATCGCTCGGCCCCGACCACCCACCGTAACCGGGAACATCCCGATATTTTCCTCGCCCTCGCTTCTACCATGGTTTTTTCTGTCATGGACGGCCCAAAGAATGTCATGCAGCTGCGTCTTCGGCCCGCCCAGGATGAAATGCCCATTTTCTGTCATGATTTTTTGTCATAGAAGTAGGACCCCAGCACATCTATGATGCTACCATGTTTTGTCACAATTATTGTCATAGAAGTGTCATAAGTATGACAGAAAAAATTTCGCTCGGCCCAAAATGTCACGGGTGTGTCTTTTTCTGTAGAGTAGGGAAGGGGGGAATCCTACTCCCGGTGGGAGTAGGACTCCCCTTGGGGCATGCCTAGGAGGCCAGCCCCTGATACGTCCATTTTGCATCATGCTTTTATATCGATATTTATTGCATTATGGGCTGTTATTACACATTATGTCACAATACTTATGCATATTCTCTCTTATTTACAAGGTTTACATGAAGAGGGAGAATGCCGGTAGCTGGGATTCTGGGCTGGAAAAGGAGCAAATATTAGAGACCTATTCTGCACAGCTCCAAAGTCCTGAAACTTCACGGAAGTTATTTCTAGAATATATAAAAAATACTGAGCGCAAGAAGTACCAGAGGGGGGCCACCCACCAGCCACGAGGGTGGGGGTGCGCCCTACCACCTGGGCGCGCCCCCTGCCTCGTGGGCCACCTAGTGGCCCTCTGATGCCCATCTTCTGCTATATGAGGTCTTTAGTCCGAGAAAAAATAATAAGGAAGCTTTCGGGACGAAACTCCGCCGCCACGAGGCGGAACCAATCTAGGGCTCCGGTAGAGCTGTTCTCCCAGGGAAACTTCCCTTCGGGAGGGGGAGATCATCACCATTGTCATCACCAACGATCCTCTCATCGGGAGGGGGTCAATCCCCATCAACATCTTCACCAGCACCATCTCATCTCAAACCCTAGTTCATCTCTTGTATCCAATCTTTGTATCCAAACATCAGATTGGTACATGTGGGTTGCTAGTAGTGTTGATTACTCCTTGTAGTTGATGCTAGTTGGTTTACTTGGTGGAAGATGATATGTTCGGATCCATTGTGCATATTAATACCCCTCTGATTATGAACATGAATATTCTTTGTGAGTAGTTACATTTGTTCCTTAGGACATGGGAGAAGTCTTGCTATTAGTAGTCATGTGAATTTGGTATTCATTCGATATTTGATGAGATGTATGTTGTCATGCCTCTAGTGGTGTCATGTGAATGTCGACTACATGAAACTTCACCATTGTTTGGGCCTAGATGGAGGCATTGGGAAGTAATAAGTAGATGATGGGTTGCTAGATGTTGGGGATCGTAGCAGAAATTTAAAATTTTCTACGCATCACCAATATCAATATATGGAGTCATCTAGCAACGAGAGAGAGAGAGGAGTGCATCTACATACCCTTGTACATCGCGAGCGGAAGCGCTCAAGAGAATGGGGTTGATGGAGTCGTACTCGTCGTGATCCAAATCACCGATGATCCTAGCGCCGAACGGACGGCACCTCCGCGTCCAACACACGTACGGAGCGGAGACGTCTCCTCCTTGATCCAGCAAGGGGGGAGGAGAAGTTGATGGAGATCCAGCAGCACGACGGCGTGGTGGTGGAAGCAGCGGGATTCCAGCAGGGCTTCGCCAAGCGCTACTTGAGGAAGAGGTGTCACGGGAGGGAGAAGGAGGCGCCAGGGCTTAGGGTGCCGCTGCCCTCCCTCCCCTCCACTATATATAGGGGCCGGGGGGTGCATGCCCCCTTGGAGATCCCATATAGAGGGGGGGGGCGGCCCCTCGGGGGGCAACGACCCCCTTAGGGTTTCCAACCAGGGGGCGCATGCCCCCTCGGGGGGCAACGGCCCCAAGGGTTTTCAACCCTAGGTGCCTTGGGCCCTTGGGTGGGGCGCACCAGCCCACCAGGGGCTGGTTCCCATGCCACTTCAGCCGATGGGGCCCTCCGAGATAGGTGGCCCCACCCGGTGGACCCCCGGGACCCTTCCGGTGGTCCCGGTACAATATCGGTGACCCCCGAAACTCTCCCAGTGGCCGAAACTGGACTTCCTATATATAAATCTTTACCTCCGGACCATTCTAAAACTCCTCCTGACGTGCGGGATCTCATCCGGGACTCCGAACAACTTTCGGTTAACCGCATACTAATATCTCGATAACTCTAGCGTCAACAAACCTTAAGTGTGTAGACCCTACGGGTTCGGGAGACACGTAGACATGACCGAGACAACTCTCCGGTTAATAACCAATAGCGGGATCTGGATACCCATGTTGTCTCCCACATGCTCCACGATAATCTCATCGGATGAACCACGATGTCGAGGATTCAATCAATCCTGTATACAATTCCCTTTGTCTATCGATACGATACTTGCCCGAGATTCGATCGTCGGTATACCGATTCCTTGTTCAATCTCGTTACAGCAAGTCTCTTTACTCGTTCCTGTAACACATCATCCCGTGAACAACTCCTTGATCACATTGACTCATTATGATGATGTCCTACCGAGTGGGCCCAGAGATACCTCTCCGTCATACGGAGTGACAAATCCCAGTCTCGATTCGTGCCAACCCAACAGATACTTTCGGGGATACTCGTAGTGTACCTTTATAGCCACCCAGTTACGTTGTGACGTTTGGCACACCCAAAGTACCCTTACGGTATCCGGGAGTTGCACAATCTCATGGTCTAAGGAAAGGATACTTAACATTAGAAAATCTTTAGCAGTCGAACTACATGATCTTGTGCTATGCTTAGGATTGGGTCTTGTCCATCACATCATTATCCTAATGATGTGATCATGTTATCAATGACATCCTATGTCCATGGTTAGGAAATCATAACCATCTATTGATCAACGAGCTAGTCAACTAGAGGCTCACTAGGGACATGTCGTGGTCTATGTATTCACACGTGTATTACGATTTCCGGATAACACAATTATAGCATGAACAATAGACAATTATCATGAGCAAGGAAATATAATAATAACCTTTTTATTACTGCCTCTAGGGCATATGTCCAACAGTCTCCCACTTGCACTAGAGTCAATAACCTAGTTACATTGTGACGAATCGAACACCCATAGAGTTCTGGTGTTGATCATGCTTTGCACGTGGAAGAGGTTTAGTCAACGGATCTACGACATTCAGGTCCGTATGCAATTTACAAATCTCTATGTCTCCATCTTGAACATTTTCACGAATAGAGTTGAAGCGATGCTAGATATGCCAGGTCTTCTTGTGAAACCTGGGCTCCTTGGCAAGGGCAATAGCTCCAGTGTTTTCACAGAAGAGAGTCATCGGGCCCGACGCAATGGGAATAACTCCTAGGTCAGTAATGAACTCCTTCATCCAGATTGCTTCATGTGCTGCCTCCGAGGCTTCCATGTACTCTGCTTCACATGTAGATCCCGCCACGACGCTTTGCTTGCAACTGCACCAGCTGACTGCCCCACCATTCAAAATATACACGTATCAGGTTTGTGACTTGAAGTCATCCAGATCTGTGTCAAAGCTAGCATCAACGTAACCCTTTACGACGAGCTCTTCGTCACCTCCATAAACGAGAAACATATCCTTAGTCCTTTTCAGGTACTTCAGGATATTCTTGACCGCTGTCCAGTGTTCCATGCCGGGATTACTTTGGTAACTTTCCACCAAACTTACGGCAAGGTTTACATCAGGTCTGGTACACAGCATGGCATACATAATAGACCCTATGGCCGAGGCATAGGGGATGACACTCATCTTTTCCCTATCTTCTGCCGTGGTCGGGCATTGAGCCGTGCTCAATCTCACACCTTGCAATACAGGCAAGAACCCCTTTTGGACTGCTCCATATTGAACTTCTTCAATATCTTGTCAAGGTACGTGCTTTGTGAAAGACCAATGAGGCGTCTGGATCTATCTCTATAGATCTTGATGCCTAATTTGTAAGCAGTTTCTCCAAGGTACTTCAGTGAAAAACACTTATTCAAGTAGGCCTTTATGCTTTCCAAGAGTTCTATATCATTTCCCATCAATAGTATGTGATCCACATATAATATGAGAAATGCTACAGAGCTCCCACTCACTTTCTTGTAAACACAGGCTTCTCCATAAATCTGCGTAAACCCAAACGCTTTGATCATCTCATCAAAACAAATGTTCCAACTCCGAGATTCTTGCACCAGCCGATAGATCGAGCGTTCGAGCTTGCATACCTAGTCAGCATTCTTAGGATCGACAAAACCTTCCGGCTGCATCATATACAATTCTTCCTTAAGGAAACCATTAAGGAATGTCATTTTGACGTCCATTTGCCATATCTCATAATCATAGAATGCGGCAATTGCTAACATGATTCGGACAGACTTCAGCTTTGCTACGGGTGAGAAGGTCTCATCGTAGTCAACCCCTTGAACTTGTCGATAACCCTTAGCGACAAGTCGAGCCTTATAGATGGTTACATTATCATCCGCGTCTGTCTTCTTCTTAAAGATCCATTTATTTTCTATGGCTTGCCGATCATCGGGAAAGTCTGTCAAAGTCCATACTTCATTTTCATACATGGATCCTATCTCGGATTTCATGGCTTCAAGCCATTTGTCGGAATCCGGGCCCACCATCGCTTCTTCATAATTCAAAGGTTCACCATTGTCTAACAACATGATTTCCAGGACAGGGTTGCCGTACCACTCTGGTGCGGAACGTGTCCTTGTGGACCTACGAAGTTCAGTATCAACTTGATCTGAAGTTTCATGATCATCATCATTAACTTCCTCTCTAGTCGGTGCAGGCACCACAGAAACATTTTCTTGAGTTGCGCTACTCTCCGGTTCAAGAGGCGATACTTCATCAAGTTCTACTTTCCTCCCGCTTACTTCTTTCGGGAGAAACTCTTTCTCTTGAAAGGATCCATTCTTGGCAACAAAGATCTTGCCTTCGGACCTGAGGTAGAAGGTATACCCAATAGTTTCCTTAGGGTATCCTATGAAGACGCATTTTTCCGATTTGGGTTCGAGCTTTTTAGGTTGAAGTTTCTTAACATAAGCATCGCATCCCCAAACTTCCAGAAACGACAACTTAGGTTTCTTCCCAAACCACAATTCATACGGTGTCGTCTCAACGGATTTCGACGGAGCCCTATTTAAAGTGAATGCGGCAGTCTCTATAGCACAACCCCAAAATGATAGCGGTATATCAGTAAGAGACATCATAGATCGCACCATATCCAATAGAGTGCGATTACGGCGTTCGGACACACCATTTCGCTGAGGTGTTCCAGGCGGTGTGAGTTGTGAAACAATTCCACATTTCCTTAAGTGTGTGCCAATTTCGTGACTCAAATATTCTCCCCCACGATCTGATCGTAAGAACTTGATTTTCCTGTCACGTTGATTCTCAACCTCACTTTGAAATTCCTTGAACTTTTGAAAGCTCTTAGACTTGTGTTTCATTAAGTATACATACCCATATGTACTTAAGTCATCAGTGAGGGTGAGAACATAACAATAACCATCGCAAGCCTCAACGCTCATTGGACCGCACACATCAGTATGTATGATTTACAATAAGT
This sequence comes from Triticum urartu, assembly GCF_003073215.2. Taxonomy (NCBI): domain Eukaryota; kingdom Viridiplantae; phylum Streptophyta; class Magnoliopsida; order Poales; family Poaceae; genus Triticum; species Triticum urartu. Next base: position 322,226,305 of record NC_053026.1, read on the forward strand.
TGGTTGCTCGCTCCATTGTTCCGGAAAACGGAGTCTTGGTCATTTTGCCCACGAGGCATGGTTCACACGTGTCAAATGATTCATAATCAAGAGACTCCAATAGTCCATCCGCATGGAGTTTCTTCATGCGTTTGACACCAATGTGACCAAGGCGGCAGTGCCACAAGTATGTGGGACTATCATTATCAACCTTACATCTTTTGGCATTCACACTATGAATATGTGTAATATCACGTTCGAGATTCAATAAGAATAAACCATTGACCAGCAGGGCATGACCATAAAACATGTCTCTCATACAAATAGAACAACCATTATTCTCAGATTTAAATGAGTAGCCATCTCGCATTAAACGAGATCCAGATACAATGTTCATGCTCAAAGTTGGTACTAAATAACAATTATTGAGGTTTAAAACTAATCCCGTAGGTAAATGTAGAGGTAGCGTGCCGACGACGATCACATCGACCTTGGAACCATTCCCGACGCGCATCATCACCTCGTCCTTCGCCAGTCTCCGCTTATTCCGCAGCTCCTGTTTTGAGTTACAAATAGGAGCAACTGCATCGGTATCAAATACCCAGGAGCTACTACGAGCGCTGGTTAGGTACACATCAATAACATGTATATCACATATACCTTTGGTATTGTCGGCCTTCTTATCCGCTAAGTACTTGGGGCAGTTCCGCTTCTAGTGACCGTCTCCCTTGCAATCAAAGCACTCAGTCTCAGGCTTGGGTCCATGCTTTGGCTTCTTCCCGGCAACTGGCTTACCGGGTGCGGCAACTCCCTTGCCGTCCTTCTTTAAGTTCTTCTTACCCTTGCCTTTCTTGATCTTAGTGGTTTTATTCACCATCAACACTTGATGTTCCTTTTTGATCTCCACCTCGGCTGATTTCAGCACTGAATATACCTCGAGAATGGTCCCCTGCATATTGCAATTCATCACAAAGCTCTTGTAGCTAGGTTGGAGCGACTGAAGGATTCTGTCAACGACCGCATCATCCGGGAGATTAACTCCCAGATGAGATAAGCGGTTGTGCAACCCAAACATTTTGAGTATGTGCTCGCTGAAAGAACTATTCTCCTCCTTCTTACAACTGTAGAACTTGTCGGAGACTTCATATCTCTCGACCCAGGCATGACCTTGGAAAACCATTTTCAGCTCTTGGAACATCTCATATGCTCCGTGCTGCTCAAAACGCTTTTGGAGCCCAGGTTCTAAGCTGTAAAGCATGCCACACTGAACCAGGGAGTAATCATCACTACATGACTGCCAGGCATTCATAATGTCTTGAGTTGTTGGGAAAACAGGTGCTTCACCTAGCGGTGCATCAAGGACATATGCTTTCTTGGCAGCTATGAGGATAATCCTCAGGTTACGGACCCAGTCCGTGTAGTTGCTGCCATCGTCTTTCAGCTTGGTTTTCTCTAGGAACGCCTTGAAGTTGAGGGCAACATTAGTGTGGGCCATTTTATCTACAAGACATATTGCAAAGTTTTAGACTATGTTCATGATAATTAAGTTCATCTAATAAAATTATTCAATGAACTCCCACTCAGATAGACATCCTCTAGTCATCTAAGTGATACATGATCCGAATCAACTAGGTCGTGTCCGATCATCACGTGAGACGGACTAGTCATCATCGATGAACATCTTCATGTTGATCGTATCTTCTATACGACTCATGTTCGACCTTTCGGTCTTCCGTGTTCCGAGGCCATGTCTGTACATGCTAGACTCGTCATGTCAACCTAAGTGTATTGCATGTGTAAATCTGTCTTAGACCCATTGTATGTGAATGTTATAACCTATCACACCCGATCATCATGTGGTGCTTCGGAACAACGGACCTTAGCGGCGGTGCATAGTTAGGGGGAACACAATTCTTGATATTTTAATGAGGGATCATCTTATTTATGCTACCGTCGTTCTAAGAAACTAAGATGTAAAAACATGATAAACATCACACACAATCAAATAGTCACATGATATGGCCAATATCATTTTCCTCCTTTTGATCTCCATCTTCGGGGCGCCATGATCATCATCGTCACCGGCTTGACACCATGATCTCTATCATCATGATCCTTGTCATCGTGTCTTCATGAAGTTGTCTCATCAACTATTACTTCTACTACTATGGCTAACGGTTTAGCAATAAAGTAAAGTAATTACATGACGTTTATGTTGACACGCAGGTCATAAATAAATTAAAACAACTCCTATGGCTCCTGCCGGTTGTCATACTCATCGACATGCAAGTCGTGATTCCTATTACAAGAACATGATCAATCTCATACATCACATATATCATTCATCACATCCTTTTGGCCAAATCACATCACACGGCATATGCTGCAAAAACAAGTTAGAAGTCTGCTAATTGTTGTTGCAAATTTTTACGTGGCTGCTATAGGTTTCTGAGCAAGAACGTTTCTTACCTACGCCAAAACCACAACGTGATATGCCAATTTCTATTTACCCTTCATAAGGACCCTTCTCATCGAATCCGATCCGACTAAAGTAGGAGAGACAGACACCCGCTAGCCACCTTATGCAACTAGTGCATGTCAGTCGGTGGAACCTATCTCATGTAAGTGTATGTGTAAGGTCGGTCCGGGCCGCTTCATCCCACGATGCCGCCGGATCAAGATAAGACTAGTAACAACAAGTAAATTGACAAAATCGACGCCCACAACAACTTGTGTTCTACTCATGCCTATAAACTACGCATAGACCTAGCTCATGATGCCACTGTTGGGGATCGTAGCAGAAATTTAAAATTTTCTATGCATCACCAAGATCAATCTATGGAGTCATCTAGCAACTAGAAAGAGAGAGAGAGGAGTGCATCTACATACCCTTGTAGATTGCGAGCGGAAGCGTTCAAGAGAACGGGGCTGATGGAGTCGTACTTGTCGTGATCCAAATCATCGATGATCCTAGCGCCGAACGGACGACACCTCCACGTTCAACACACCTACAGAGCGAAGACGTATCCTCCTTCTTGATCCAGCAAGGGGGGAGGAGAAGTTGATGGATATCCAGCAGCACGATGGCGTGGTGGTGGAAGCAGCGGGATTCCAGCAGGGCTTCGCCAAGCGCTACTGGAGGAGGAAGAGGTGTCACGGGAGGGAGAGGGAGGGAGGCGCCAGGGCTTAGCGTGCCACTGCCCTCCCCCCTCCACTATATATAGGGGCTGGGGGCGCATGCCCCCTTGGAGATCCCATCTAGAGGGGGGGCGGCGGCCCCTCCGGGGGCAACGGCCCCCTAGGGTTTCCAACCCTAGGCGCCTTGGGCCCTTGGGTGGGGCGCACCAGCTCACCAGGGGCTGGTTCCCACGCCACTTCAGCCGATGGGGCCCTCCGGGATAGGTGGCCCCACCCGGTGGACCCCCGGGGCCCTTCCGATGGTCCCGGTACAATACCGGTGACCCCCGAAACTCTCCCGGTGGATGAGACTGGACTTCCTATATATAAATCCTTACCTCCGGACCATTCTGAAACTCCTCGTGACGTCCGGGATCTCATCCAGGACACCGAACAACTTTCGGTTAACCGCATACTAATATCTCTACAACTCTAGCATCAACGAACCTTAAGTGTGTAGACCCTACGGGTTCGGGAGACACGTTGACATGACCGAGACAACTCTCCGGTCAATAACCAACAGCGGGATCTGGATACCCATGTTGGCTCTCACATGCTCCACGATAATCTCATCGGATGAACCACGATGTCGAGTATTCAATCAATCCCGTATACAATTCCCTTTGTCTATCGATACGATACTTGCCCGAGATTCGATCGTCGGTATACCGATACCTTGTTCAATCTCGTTACGGCAAGTCTCTTTACTCGTTCCCGTAACACATCATCCCGTGAACAACTCCTTGATAACATTGAGCTCATTATGATGATGTCCTACCGAGTGGGCCCAGAGATACCTCTCCGTCATACGGAGTGACAAATCCCAGTCTCGATTCGTGCCAACCCAACAGATACTTTCGGGGATACCCGTAGTGTACCTTTATAGCCACCCAGTTACGTTGTGACGTTTGGCACACCCAAAGTACCCTTATGGCATCCGGGAGTTGCAAAGTCTCATGGTCTAAGGAAAGGATACTTGACATTAGAAAAGCTTTAGCAGACGAACTACACGATCTTGTGCTATGCTTAGGATTGGGTCTTGTCCATCACATCATTATCCTAATGATGTGATCCCGTTATCAATGGCATCCTATGTCCATGGTTAGGAAACCGTAACCATCTATTGATCAACGAGCTAGTCAACTAGAGGCTCACTAGGAACATGTTGTGGTCTATGTATTCACCCATGTATTACGATTTCCGGATAACACAATTATAGCATGAAAAATAGACAATTATCATGAAAAAGGAAATATAATAATAACCTTTTTATTGTTGCCTCTAGGGCATATTTCCAACAGTCTCCCACTTGCACTAGAGTCAATAACCTAGTTACATTGTGATGAATCGAACACCCATAGAGTTCTGGTGTTGATCATGCTTTGCATGTGGAAGAGGTTTACTCAACGGATCTACGACATTCAGGTCCATATGCAATTTACAAATATCTATGTCTCCATCTTGAACATTTTCACGAATGGAGTTGAAGCGATGCTTGATATGCCTGGTCTTCTTGTGAAACCTGGGCTCCTTGGCAAGGGCAATAGCTCAAGTGTTTTCACAGAAGAGAGTCATCGGGCCCGACGCATTGGGAATAACTCCTAGGTCGGTAATGAACTCCTTCATCCAGATTGCTTCATGTGCTGCCTCCGAGGCTGCCATGTACTCCGCTTCACATGTAGATCCCGCCACGACGCTTTCTTGCAACTGCACCAGTTGACTGCCCCACCATTCAAAATATACACGTATCCGGTTTGTGACTTGGAGTCATCCAGATCTGTGTCGAAGCTAGCATCAACATAACCCTTTACGACGAGCTCTTCGTCACCTCCATAAACGAGAAACATATCCTTAGTCCTTTTCAGGTACTTCAGGATATTCTTGACTGCTGTCTAGTGTTCCATGCCGAGATTACTTTGGTACCTTCCCACCAAACTTACGGCAAGGTTTACATCAGGTCTGGTACACAGCATGGCATACATAATAGACCCTATGGCCGAGGCATAGGGGATGACACTCATCTTTTCCCTATCTTCTGCCGTGGTCGGACATTGAGTTGTGCTCAATCTCACACCTTGCAATACAGGCAAAAACCCCTTCTTGGACTGATCCATATTGAACTTCTTCAATATCTTGTCAAGGTACGTGCTTTGTGAAAGACCGATGAGGCGTCTTGATCTATCTCTATAGATCATGATGCCTAATTTGTAAGCAGCTTCTCCAAGGTCCTTCATTGAAAAACACATATTCAAGTAGGCCTTTATGCTTTCCAAGAGTTCTATATCATTTCCCATCAATAGTATGTCATCCACATATAATATGAGAAATGTTATAGAGCTCCCACTCACTTTCTTGTAAACACAGGCTTCTCCATAAATATGCATAAACCCAAACACTTAGATCATCTCATCAAAACGAGTGTTCCAACTCCGAGATGCTTGCACCAGCCCATAGATCGAGCGTTGGAGCTTGCATACCTTGTCAGCATTCTTAGGATCGACAAAACTTTCCGGCTGCATCATATACAATTCTTCCTTAAGGAAACCATTAAGGAATGCCGTTTTGACGTCCATTTGCCATATCTCATAATCATAGAATGTGGCAATTGCTAACATGATTCGGACAGACTTCAGCTTCACTACGGGTGAGAAGGTCTCATCGTAGTCAACCCCTTGAACTTGTCAATAACCCTTAGCGATAAGCCAAGCCTTATAGATGGTTACATTACCATCCGCGTCTGTCTTCTTCTTAAAGATCCATTTATTTTCTATTGCTCGCCGATCATCGGGCAAGTCTGTCAAAGTCCATACTTCGTTTTCATACGTGGATCCTATCTCAGATTTCATGCCTTCAAGCCATTTGTCGGAATCCGGGCCAGCCACGCTTCTTCATAGTTCGAAGGTTCACCATTGTCTAACAACATGATTTCCAGGACAGAGTTGCCATACCACTCAGGTGCGGAACGTGTCCTTGTGGACCTACGAATTTCATTAGCAACTTGATCTGAAGTTTCATGATCATCAGCATTAACTTCCTCTCTAGTCGGTGCAGGCACCACAGAAATATTTTCTTGTGCTGCACTACTCTCCGGTTCAAGAGGCGATACTTCATCAAGTTCTACTTTCCTCCCGCTTACTTCTTTCGGGAGAAACTCTTTCTCTTGAAAGGATTCATTCTTGGCAACAAAGATCTTGCCTTCGGATCTGAGGTAGAAGGTATACCCAATAGTTTCCTTAGGGTATCCTATGAAGACGCATTTTTCCGATTGGGGTTCGAGCTTTTCAGGTTGAAATTTCTTGACATAAGCATCGCATCCCCAAACTTTCAGAAATGACAACTTAGGTTTCTTCCCAAACCACAATTCATACGGTATCATCTCAACAGATTTCGACGGAGCCCTATTTAAAGTGAATGTGGCAGTCTCTATAGCATAACCCCAAAATGATAGCGGTAGATCAGTAAGAGACATCATAGATCGCACCATATCCACTAGAGTGCGATTACGACGTTCGGACACACCATTACGCTGAGGTGTTCCAGGCGGCGTGAGTTGTGAAACAATTCCACATTTCCTTAAGTGCGTGCCAAATTTGTGACACAAATATTCTCCCCCACGATCTGATCGTAAGAACTTGATTTTCCTTTCACGTTGATTCTCAACCTCACTTTGAAATTCCTTGAACTTTTCAAAGGTCTCAGACTTGTGTTTCATTAAGTAGACATACCCAAATCTACTTTAGTCATCAGTGAGGGTGAGAACATAACGATAACCACCGCGAGCCTCAACGCTCATTGGACTGCACACATCAGTATGTATGATTTCCAATAAGTTGTTTGCTCACTCCATTGTTCCGGAGAACGGAGTCTTGGTCATTTTTCCCATGAGGCATGGTTCGCACGAGTCAAATGATTCATAATCAAGAGACTCCAAAAGTCCATCCGCATGGAGATTCTTCATGCGTTTGACACCAATGTGACCAAGGCGGCAGTGCCACATGTATGTGGGACTATCATTATCAACCTTACATCTTTTGGCATTCACACTATGAATATGTGTAACATCATGTTCTAGATTCAATAATAATAAACCATTGACCAGCGGGGCATGACCATAAAACATGTCTCTCATACAAATAGAACAACCATTATTCTCAGATTTAAATGAGTGGCCATCTCGCATTAAACGAGATCCAGATACAATGTTCATGCTCAAAGCTGGTACTAAATAACAATTATTGAGGTTTAAAACTAATCCCGTAGGTAAATGTAGAGGTAGCGTGCCGACGGCGATCACATCGACCTTGGAACCATTCCCGACGCGCATCGTCACCTCGTCCTTCGCCAATCTCCACTTATTCCGCAGCTCCTATTTTGAGTTACAAATATGAGCAACCGCACAGGTATCAAATACCCAGGAGCTACTACGAGCGCTGGTTAGGTACACATCAATAACATGTATATCACATATACCTTTGGTATTGCTGGCCTTCTTATCCGGTAAGTACTTGGGGCAGTTCTGCTTCCAGTGACCGTTTCCCTTGCAATAAAAGCACTCAGTCTCATGCTTGGGTCCATGCTTTGGCTTCTTCCCGGCAACTGGCTTACCGGGCGCGGCAACTCCCTTGCCATCCATCTTGAAGTTCTTCTTACCCTTGCCTTTCTTGAACTTAGTGGTTTTATTCACCATCAACACTTGATGTTCCTTTTTGATCTCCACCTCCGCTGATTTCAGCACTAAATATACCTCGGGAATGGTCTTTTCCAACCCCTGCATATTGCAGTTCATCACAAAGCTCTTGTAGCTAGGTTGGAGCGACTGAAGGATTCTGTCAACGACCGCATCATCCGGGAGATTAACTCCTAGCCGAGATAAGCGGTTGTGCAACCCAGACATTTTGAGTATGTGATCGCTGACATAACTATTCTCCTCCATCTTACAACTGTAGAACTTGTCGGAGACTTCATATCTCTCGACCCAGGCATGGGCATGGAAAACCATTTTCAGCTCCTGGAACATCTCATATGCTCCGTGCTGGTCAAAACGCTTTTGGAGCCCCGGTTCTAAGCTGTAAAGCATGCTGCACTGAACCAGGGAGTAATCATCACTACGCGACTGCCAGGCGTTCATAACGTCTTGAGCTGCTGGGAAAACATGTGCTTCACCTAGCGGTGCATCAAGGACATATGCTTTCTTGGCAGCTATGAGGATAATCCTCAGGTTACGGACCCAGTCCATGTAGTTGCTGCCATCGTCTTTCAGCTTGGTTTTCTCTAGGAACGCATTGAAGTTGGGGGCAACATTAGCGTGGGCCATTTGATCTACAAAACATATTGCAAAGTTTTAGACTATGTGCATGATAATTAAGTTCATCTAATCATATTATTTAATGAACTCCCACTCAGATAGACATCGCTCTAGTCATCTAAGTGATACATGATCCGAATCAACTAGGTCGTGCCCGATCATCACGTGAGACGAACTAGTCATCATCGGTGAACATCTTCATGTTGATCGTATCTTCTACGACTCATGTTCGACCTTTCGGTCTTCTGTGTTCCGAGGCCATGTCTGTACATGCTAGACTCGTCAAGTCAACCTAAGTGTATTGCGTGTGTAAATCTGGCTTACACTCGTTGTATGCGAATGTTAGAACCTATCACACCCGATCATCACGTGCTGCTTCAGAACAACGGACCTTAGCAACGGTGCACAATTAGGGGGAACACAATTCTTGATATTTTAATGAGGGATCATCTTATTTATGCTACCATCGTTCTAAGCAAATAAGATGTAAAAACATGATAAACATCACATGCAATCAAATAGTCACATGATATGGCCAATATCATTTTGCTCCTTTTGATCTCCATCTTCAGGGCGCCATGATCATCATCGTCACCGGCTTGACACCATGATCTCCATCATCATGATCCTTGTCATCGTGTCTTCATGAAGATGTCTTGTCAACTATTACTTCTACTATTATGGCTAACGGTTTAGCAATAAAGTAAAGTAATTACATGATGCTTATGTTGACACGCAGGTTATAAATAAATTAAGACAACTCCTATGGCTCCTGCCGGTTGTCATACTCATCGACATGCAAGTCGTGATTCCTATTACAAGAACATGATCAATCTCATACATCACATATATCATTCATCACATCCTTTTGGCCATATCACATCACACGGCATATGCTACAAAAACAAGTTAGATGTCCTCTAATTGTTGTTGCAAATTTTAATGTGGCTGCTATAGGTTTCTTAGCAAGAACGTTTCTTACCTACGCCAAAACCACAACGTGATATGCCAATTTCTATTTACCCTTCATAAGGACCCTTTTCATCGAATCCGATCCGACTAAAGTAGGAGAGACAGACACCCGCTAGCCACCTTATGCAACTAGTGCATGTTAGTCGGTGGAACCTGTCTCATGTAAGTGTACGTGTAAGGTCAGTCCAGGCTGCTTTATCCCACGATGCCGCCGGATCAAGATAAGACTAGTAACGGCAAGTAAATTGACAAAATCGACGTCCACAACAACTTGTGTTCTACTCGTGCATAGAAACTACACATAGACCTAGCTCATGATGCCACTATTGGGGATCGTAGCAGATATTTAAAATTTTCTACGCATCACCAAGATCAATCTATGGAGTCATCTAGCAATGAGAGAGAGAGAGGAGTACATCTACATACCCTTGTAGATCGCGAGCGGAAGCGTTCAAGAGAACGGGGTTGATGGAGTCGTACTTGTCGTGATTGAAATCATGTCACTCGCTCGGGTACAGTAACACGTAGCCTGGAGTGCAATCGCTCGGGTTCAGTTAGAGCCCAACGCCTCGCTCGGGTTCAGTTAGATCCCAACACCTCGCACCCACGCGCGTGCGTGTACAAGAGAAACGTGCATCACTCGGCCCCGACCACCCACCGTAACCGGGAACACCCCGATATTTTCCTCGCCCTCGCTTCTACCATGGTTTTTTCCGTCATGGACGGCCCAAAGAATGTCATGCAGCTACGTCTTCGGCCCGCCCAGGATGAAAAGCCCATTTTCTGTCATGATTTTTTGTCATAGAAGTAGAACCCCACCACATCTATGATGCTACCGTGTTTTGTCACAATTATTGTCGTAGAAGTGTCATAAGTATGACAGAAAAAAATTTGCTCGGCCCAAAATGTCACAGATGTGTCTTTTTTTGTAGAGTAGGGAAGGGGGGAATCCTACTCCCGATGAGAGTAGGACTCCCCTTGGGGCACGCCTAGGAGGCCGGCCCCTGATACGTCCATTTTGCATCATGCTTTTATATCGATATTTATTGCATTATGGGCTGTTATTACACATTATGTCACAATACTTATGCATATTCTCTCTTATTTTACAAGGTTTACATGAAGAGGGAGAATGCCGGTTGCTGGGATTCTGGGCTGGAAAAGGAGCAAATATTAGAGACCTATTCTGCACAGCTCCAAAAGTCCTGAAACTTCACGAAAGTTATTTCTAGAATATATAAAAACTACTGAGCGCAAGAAGTACTAGAGGGGGGTCACCCACCAGCCACGAGGGTGGGGGCGTGCCCTACCCCCTGGGTGCGCCCCCTGCCTCATGGGCCCCCTGGTGGCCCTCCGATGCCCATCTTCTGCTATATGAGGTCTTCCGTTCGAGAAAAAATAATAAGCAAGCTTTCGGGATGAAACTCCGCCGCCACGAGGCGGAACCTTGGCGGAACCAATCTAGGGCTCCGGCAGAGCTGTTCTGCCGGGGAAACTTCCCTCCGGGAGGGGGAGATCATCACCATCGTCATCACCAACGATCCTCTCATCGGGAGGGGGTCAATCTCCATCAACATCGTCACCAGCACCATCTCATCTCAAACCCTAGTTCATCTCTTGTATCCAATCTTTGCATCCAAACCTCAGATTAGTACCTATGGGTTGCTAGTAGTGTTGATTACTCCTTGTAGTTGATGCTAGTTGGTTTACTTGGTGGAAGATCATATGTTCAGATCCATTGTGCATATTAATACCCCTCTTATTATGAACATGAATATGCTTTGTGAGTAGTTACATTTGTTCCTTAGGACATGGGAGAAGTCTTACTATTAGTAGTCATGTGAATTTGGTATTCGTTCGATATTTGATGAGATATATGTTGTCATCCCTCTAGTGGTGTCATGTGAACGTCGACTACATGACACTTCACCATTGTTTGGGCCTAGAGGGAGGCATTGGGAAGTAATAAGTAGATGATGGGTTGCTAGAGTGATAGAAGCTTAAGCCCTAGTTTATGCATTGCTTCGTAAGGGGCTGATTTGGATCCATATGTTTCATGCTATGGTTAGGTTTAGCTTAATACTTCTGTTGTACTTGCGGATGCTTGAAATGGGGGTTAATCATATGTGGGGTGCTTGTCCAAGTAAGGAAAGTAGCCAAGCACCGGTCGACCCACATATCAAATTATCAAAGTACCGAACGTGAATCATATGAACGTGATGAAAACTAGCTTGACGATAATTCCCATGTGTCCTCGGGAGCGCTTTACTTCATATAAGAGTTCGTCCAGGCTTGTCCTTTGCTACAAAAAGGATTGGGCCATCTTGCTGCACCTTATTTACTTTTATTACTTGCTACTCGTTACCAATTACCTTATCAGAAAACTATCTGTTACCGATAATTTCAGTGCTTGCAGAGAGTACCTTGCTGAAAACCGCTTATCATTTCCTTCTGCTCCTCGTTGGGTTCGACACTCTTACTTATCGAAAGGACTACGATAGATCCCCTATACTTGTGGGTCATGAAGACTCTTTTCTGGCGTCATTGTCGTGGAGTGAAGTGCCTTTGGTAGGTGGAATTTGGTAAGGAAAAATTTATATAGTGTGGTAAAATTTACTGTCACTTGTTACAATGGAAAGTAATCCTTTGAGGGGCTTGTTCGGAGTATCTTCACCCCGACCGGTAGAGCAAATAGTTGCTCCTCAACCTACTGGACCTACAAAAAATGAAAATGTTTACGTCGAAATTCCTTCGGTTATGATAGATAAACTGGTAGCTAATCCTTTTGTAGGAGATGGAACATTGCATCCCGACTTACACTTAATCTATGTGGATGAATTTTGTGGATTAATTAAGCTTGCAGGTATGCCCGATGATGTTATCAAGAGGAAGGTCTTCCCTTTATATTTGAAGGGAGATGCATTGACATGGTATAGGCTATGTGATGATATGGGATCATGGGACTATAAGCGATTGAAATTGGAATTTCACCAGAAGGTTTATCCTATGCATCTTGTTCATCGTGATCGTAATTATATATATAATTTCTGGCCTCACGAAGGAGAAAGCATCGCTCAAGCTTGGGGGAGGCTTAAGTTAATGTTATATTCATGCCCCAATCATGAGCTCTCAAGAGAAATGATTATTCAAAAATTTTATGCTCGGCTTTCTAACAACAATCGCTCCATGCTCGATACTTCTTGTACTGGTTCCTTTATGATGAAGAATATTGAATTTAAATGGAATTTATTGGAGAGAATTAAATGCAACTCTGAAGATTGGGATCTCGACGAAGGTAAGGAGTCGGGTATAACACCTAAGTTTGATTGTGTTAAATCTTTTATGGATACCGATGTTTTCCGTAAATTTAGCACTAAATATGGACTTGACTCTGAGATAGTAGCTTCTTTTTGTGAATCCTTTGCTACTCATGTTGATCTCCCTAAGGAGAAGTGGTTTAAATATAATCCTCCCATTGAAACAAAAGTAGTTGCACCTATTAAAGTTGAAGAAAAAACTATCACTTATGATGATCCTGTTGTTCCCACTGCTTATGTTGAGAAACCACCTTTCCCTGTTAGAATAAAGGATCATGCTAAAGCTTCAGCTGTGGTTCGTAAAAGTAATATTAGAACTTATACACCTCCTGAGCAAGTTAAAGTTGAACCTAATATTGCTACTGTTAAAGATCTCTTCGCTGATAATATCGATGGGCATGTTATTTATTTCTGTGATGAGACTGCTAGAATTGCTAAACCTGGTGCTAAAGATAAACATAGACCTGTGGTAGGCATGCCTGTTATTTCTGTTAAAATAGGAGATCATTGTTATCATGGCTTGTGCTATATGGGTGCTAGTGCTAGTGCAATACCTATTTCCTTATACAAAGAAATTATGCATGATATTGCACCAGCTGAGATAGAAGATATCGATGTTACCATTAAGCTTGCTAATTTAGATACTATTTCACTAATTGGGATTGTTAGAGACATTGAAGTCTTGTGTGGGAAGGCTAAATATCCTGCTGATTTCCTAGTTCTTGGTTCCCCTCAAGATAGCTTTTGTCCCATTATATTTGGTAGACCCTTCTTGAATGCTGTTAATGCTAAGATAGATTGCAATAAGGATGTTGTTACTATTGGTTTGGATGATATGTCTCATGAGTTTAATTTTTCTAAATTCCATAGACAACCCAGTGATGAAGAATTTCCTAGTAAAGATGAAATTATTGGTCTTGCTTCTATTGCTACGCCTCCTAATGATCCTTTAGAACAATATTTGCTAGACCATGAGAATGATATTTTTATGAACGAAAGAAGGGAAATAGATGAAGTATTCTTTAAACAGGGACCTATTCTGAAACACAACTTGCCTGTTGAAATCCTAGGGGATCCTCCTCCACCCAAGGGTGATCCCGTGTTTGAGCTTAAACCATTACCTGATACTCTTAAATATGCTTATCTTGATGAAAAGAAGATATATCCTGTTATTATTAGTGCTAACCTTTCAGAGAAGGAGGAAGAGAAATTATTGAAAACTCTGAAGAAGCACCATGCTGCTATTGGATATACTCTTGATGATCTTAAGGGCATTAGTCCCACTCTATGTCAACACAAAATAAATTCGGAGAAAGATGCCAAACCAGTTATTGATCACCAACGACGGCTGAATCCTAAGATGAAATAAGTGGTAAGAAAGGAAATATTAAAGCTCCTTGAGGCATGTATAATTTATCCCGTTGCTGATAGTTAGTGGGTAAGTCATGTCCATTGTGTCCCTAAGAAGGGAGGTATTACTGTCATTCCTAATGATAAAGATGAATTGATTCCGCAAAGAATTATTACAGGTTATAGGATGTTAATTGATTTCCACAAATTAAATAAGGCTACTAAAAATATCATTACCCCTTATATTTTATTGATCAAATGCTAGAGAGATTATCCAAACATACACATTTTTTCTTTCTAGATGGTTACTCTGGTTTCTCTCAAATACCTGTGTCAGATGATGATCAAGCAAAGACCACTTTTACTTTCCCATTCGGTACTTTTTCTTATAGACGTATGCCTTTTGGTTTATGTAATGCACCTGCTACCTTTCAAAGATTGGAATTTACCCTGATCAAGCCACTTGATTGGAATTTACCCTTTGAAATTATGTGTGATGCTAGCGATTATGCTGTAGGTGCTGTTCTAGGACAAAGAGTTGATAGGAAGTTAAATGTTATTCAATATGCTAGTAAAACTCTAGACAATGCCCAGAGAAATTATGCTACCACTGAAAAGAAATTTTTAGTAGTTGTTTTTGCTTGTGATAAGTTCAAACCTTATATTTTTGATTCTAAAGTAACTATTCACACTGATCATGCTGCTATTAAATACCTTATGGAAAAGAAAGATGCTAAACCTAGACTTATTAGATGGGTTCTCTTGCTACAAGAATTTGATTTGCATATTATTGATAGGAAGGGAGCTGAGAACCCCGTTACAGACAACTTGTCTAGGTTAGAGAATGTTCTTGATGACCCACTACCTATTGATCATAGCTTTCCTGATGAACAATTAAATGTCATAAATGGTTCTTGAACTGCTCCATGGTATGTTGATTATGCTAATTACATTGTTGCTAAATTTATACCACCTATTTTCACATACCAGCAAAAGAAAAAGTTCTTCTATGATTTAAGACATTACTTCTGGGATGACCCACATCTTTATAAAGAAGGAGTAGATGGTGTTATTAGACGTTGTGTACCTGAGCATGAACAGGAACAGATCCTACGCAAGTGTCACTCTGAAGCTTATGGAGGACACCATGCTGGTGATAGAACTGCACATAAGGTATTGCAATCTGGTTTTTATTGGCCTACTCTCTTCAAGGATGCACGTAAGTTTGTCCTGTCTTGTGATGAATGTCAAAGAATTGGTAATATTAGTAGACGTCAAGAAATGCCTATGAATTATTCACTTGTTATTAAACCATTCGACGTTTGGGGCTTTGATTATATGGGACCTTTTCCTTCCTCTAATGGATATACGCATATTTTAGTTGCTGTTGATTACGTTACTAAGTGGGTAGAAGCTATTCCAACTAGTAGTGCTAATCATAACACCTCTATTAAGATGCTTAAAGAAGTTATTTTTCCGAGGTTTGGAGTCCCTAGATATTTAATGACTGATGGTGGTTCACATTTTATTCATGGTGCCTTACGTAAAATGCTTGCTAAGTATGATGTTAATCATAGAATTGCATCTCCTTATCACCCACAGTCTAGTGGTCAAGTAGAATTGAGTAATAGAGAGCTCACATTAATTTTGCAAAAGACTGTTAATAGATCCAGGAAGAATTGGTCCAAGAAACTTAATGATGCATTATGGGCCTATAGAACTGCATATAAAAATCCTATGGGTATGTCTCCGTATAAAATGATTTATGGAAAAGCATGTCACTTACCTCTTGAATTAGAACATAAGGCATATAGGGCTATTAAAGAGCTCAACTATGACTTCAAACTTGCTGGTGAGAAGAGGCTTTTTGACATTAGCTCACTTGATGAATGGAGAACCCAGGCTTATGAAAATGCCAAGCTGTTTAAAGAAAAAGTTAAAAGATGGCATGATAAAAGGATACAAAAGCGTGAGTTCAATGTAGGTGATTATATATTGCTATACAACTCTCGTTTAAGATTTTTTGCAGGCAAACTTCTCTCTAAATGGGAAGGTCCTTACGTTATCGAGGAGGTTTATCATTCTGGTGCCATAAAAATCAACAACTTTGAAGGCACAAATCTGAGGGTGGTGAACGGTGAAAGAATCAAACATTATATCTCAGGTAATCCTATAAATGTTGAAACTAATATCATTGAAACCGTAATCCCAGAGGAATACATAAGGGACACTTTCCGGAACATTTTAGACTCCGAAAAGGAATAGGTATGTGGTACGGTAAGTAAACCAACTCCAAAACAGTTCTAATGGAAATTTTTCTCCGTTTTGGAATATTTAGCAAGAAATAGGAAAATAAGAAGCAGTCCGGGAAGGACACGAGGCTTCCACGAGGGTGGGAGGCGCGCCCCCTGCCTCGTGGGCACCTCGTGCGCTTTCCGGACTCCGTTTTCTTGCACGATACTTCTTTTGGTCGGTAAAAATTCATTATATAACCTCCCAAAGGTTTTGACCACCGTATCACGCAAATACCCTTTGTCTTTGTTTTGAGCTGTTCTGGCTGTAGATTAGAGAAATATCTCGTCCCAAGATTTGGAAGGAGAAAGCTATGTGGCTGATTATCTTGTAGATCCTAAGGTCTATGGGGACGTGGAGCATTGTGGTTGGACTATGGAAGAAGAAGAGGACTATGAACACCAGGGAAAGGAGGAGACGAGCTCAAATGAAGATGAAGTCCCATTACCTCAACCTGGGGACATGCATGTGGAGTTCAAAAAGTCAAGCCTCCCTGATAGAGCAAAGAAACCTAAGATCGAGTTTATCCCTTTTCGCCTCTTGCAGGAAAACAAACAGGAATTATGCAAGAAGATATTAATCCTTGAGCAGGAGATCGATGACCTAAGGGATCAAAATTCTGTCCTCAAGTGCAAATTAAGGAAGAAGCCTACGCCATCAACAAAACCATCACCTTCTTCACCAACAAAGAAGAACTGAGTATCTGGTATGAGCACTCCCCTTGGCAACTGCCAAGCTTGGGGGAGTGCCCCGGTATCATATCACCATCACTTCTATCTTTACCATTTTTCTTAGTTCGATCCTTTTGGTAATATCTTGATCTAGTAGAATAAAGTTTTATTATGATCTAGTTGTGAGTTTTTCTTTATGATCCTTCTATGTAATTGAGTCTGTGAGCTATATATAATAAAGATTAGTGTTGAGTCAAGGGCTTTATTATTTTGCTATGATCTTGAGGGAATAAAATAAAAGAGAAGAAATAAAAATAAACAAAGAGATCATATGGATCTTATGGAGAGTAATGAGCTCACATATAAAGATTATGATGAATAAAAGTTGTTGAGAGTTGGCAAACATAGTTTTGGTCATCGTTGCAATTAATAGGAAGTAATAAAGAAAGAGAGGTTCACATATACTAGCACATATGCCCGTGCGTTGCAACGGGAGAGATATTTTTTTACGAGAAGAATAAGAGAGATAATTGATGTGTCCATCAAAATGGTCTCCATAGTGGTGGGGCTACAGAGCGAGGAGCTGCGATATTCTCACGGGTCATGTTTGGTCCACGAGATCTTAATAGTGATGGGGTTGGTCGGAGTGGTGGCCACCACCCAACTTGTGCCTTTTTTTCTTTGTGTCTGCCACCGTGTCTAGGTTGTGGTTGCCTCCTCATTTTGTGGCTGCACGGCGACCTTCATAACATAGTAGCTTCGACCACTCTCTCCTATGATGGCGTAACAGATATAGTACAAATTGCAGCGAATCATGTTTCATTGGTATAATCAACACATAACTAGGTAGTCCCTACTTTACCAGGGTTTATTCTCTTTAATTATTTCAGCGATCACTTGCCCAGATATTTTTAGTCAGAGCCAAACCAACATATCCTCCTTTATTGCCATGTGTCCATAATTTCTTTTAATTATATTCAACAAAAATATTCTTTTTATTGTCAAATAGCACGTCGGATGCACAACAATTCAAGTCTGGCCAGGCAAGTGGCAGGCACCAAAACGACATGTGTTTGTAAGGCGCGAACGAAAATCCAAAACAACCACTGAGTTGAAGGATCAAACTCACGACCTCAAAAACTCGACCACGTGATGCTAGCCACTCGAACAAACAACTCCTGCTAACAAATGGCCAGCGCGGATGTTTAATAATATACTATAGCGTACCATTCAAAACATTTTTTTCTCATCTTATTGAACTTATCAAAAAATAAATTAATAATTATAATATCTCGAATATTCTTCAAAACATGGAAATTTATTGAAATTCACAAAAAAAATTTAAAAAGATGAACCTTTTATAAGAAATGGAACAATTTTTGAATATGTGAACAATTTTTGAAAATTAAATATGTTTTGAACATTGAAACAATTTTGAAAAACATGTTTTCTAACACAAGCATTACTTTGAATTTTTGAGCGTTTCAATAAAAATAAATATTTTTTTAATTTGTACCATTTTCAAAATGCAATTTATTTTGAAAATATCGTACAATTTTGGAAAACATAAAAAACAATTAAAATGCGAAAAATTTCTGTAGTTTTCAATAAATTCTGGAATGGGAATAAAAACTAAAATTTGGAAAAAAAATCAGAATGGTAAAAATATAATAAATTCTGGAGATTTTACGAAAATTAATCAAAAACTAAAATTCTGAAAAATTAAATTTATGAAAAAGGGAAAAATCAAAAAGAAACTTGGAAGAGAAAAAAGAAAAAGGAAAGATAAAAGAAAAGATAAAAGAAAAGGGAAAGAAAAGAAAAAGGGAAAAGAAGCAGAACAGAGAAAAAATAAAAACGGGTCGTCCCAATACTGGGCGCCATATGCGAAACTTCGTCTATTTTGTGCCCAGTGCGGTAAATAATGGTTCTCAGCTGCATGGACAGGAAATAAATGGGCTGGGCCTCGGCATGCACGGCCACGTACGAAATTTTGGATAAAACTGTTTCTTTTATGGCAGATGGACATACAAAAAATTAGTACCACCTTGGATAGAACAAAAAAACGGTGGTGAACGGATGAAAAAATCAACGAAACGCACCTTGCTTTATTAGTAGGTATAGAAATATACTCTCTTGGACATCTTTTATGATTGTGAGCACACATTAAAGTATGATATGTTAAAGAGTTGACGTTGGACAAGGAAGACAACGTAATGGGTTATGTTTTCTTTCATCTGAGATAAATTATATTGTCATGGATCATCCAACATGTTGAGCTTGCATTTCCCTCTCTTGCTAGCCAATCTCTTTGCACCAAGTAGAAATACTACTTGTGCTTCCAAATATTCCTAAACCCAGTTTTGCCATGAGAGTCCACCATACCTACCTATGGATTGAGTAAGATCCTTCAAGTAAGTTGTCATCAGTGCAAGCAATAAAAATCGCTCTCTAAATATGTATGACTTATTAGTGCGGAGAAAATAAGCTTTATACGATCTTGTGATATGGAAGAAATAAAAGCGACAGACTTCATAATAAAGGTCCATACCACAAGTGGCAATAATATAAAGTGGCGTTTTTTCGCATTAAGATTTTGTGCATCCAACCATAAAACCGCATGACAACCTCTGCTTCCCCCTGCGAAGGGCCTATCTTCTACTTTTATCTTCTACCTTATATAAGAGTCATGGTGATCTTCACCTTTCCTTTTTACATTTCATCCTTTGGCAAGCACAATGTGTTGGAAAGATCCTGATATATATAGCTAATTTGATGTGAGTCTTCATGAACTATTATTGTTGACATTACCCTTGAGGTAAAACATTGGGAGGCAAAACTATAAGCCTCTACCTTTCTCTGTGTCTGATTAAAACTTCATACCCATAAATATTGCGTGAGTGTTAGCAATTGTGAAAGACTAAAAGATGGTTGAGTGTGTGGACTTGCTGAAAAGCTCTTATATTGACTCTTTCCTATGTTATGATAAATTGCAATTGCCTCAATGACTGAAATTAGAGGTTGTTGGTTCTCAATGAAGTTTATGATTCATACTTGAAATTGTGATTGAATTGTTACTCCAGCATAAGAGATCATATGAATATATATATATATATTGCTATTCTAAGAATGATCATGATACCCTCATGTACGTATTTTATTTTTATCGACACCTCTATCTCTAAACATGTGGACATATTTTTCGATTTCGGATTTCGCTTGAGGACAAGCGAGGTCTAAGCTTGGGGGAGTTGATACGTCCATTTTGCATCATGCTTTTATATCGATATTTATTGCATTATGGGTTGTAATAACATTATGTCCCAATACTGGATTATATCCCAATACTTATTTCGATATTTCGGATTGCATTATGTCGATCATTTATTGCATTATATCGATATTTCGGATTGCATTATGTCCCAATACTTATGCCTATTCTCTCTTATTTTACAAGGTTTACATGAAGAGGGAGAATGCCGGCAGCTGGGATTCTGGGCTAGAAAAGGAGCAAATATTAGAGACCTATTCCGCATAGCTCCAAAAGTCCTGAAACTTCACGGAAGTTATTTATAGAATATATAAAAAATATTGAGCGCAAGAAGTACCAGAGGGGGGCCACCCACCAGCCATGAGGGTGGGGGCGCGCCCCCTACCTCGTGGGCCCCCTGGTGGCCCTCTGATGCCCATCTTCTGCTATATGAGGTCTTTCGTCTGAGAAAAAATAATAAGCAAGCTTTCGGGACGAAACTCCGCCGCCACGAGGCGGAACCTTGGCGGAACCAATCTAGGGCTCCGGAAGACATGTTCTGCTAGGAAACATCCCTCCGGGAGGGGGAGATCATCACCATCGTCATCACCAATGATCCTCTCATCAGGAGGGGGTGAATCTCCATCAACATCTTCACCAGCACCATCTCATCTCAAACCCTAGTTCATCTCTTGTATCCAATCTTTGTATCCAAACCTCAGATTGGTACCTGTGGGTTGCTAGTAGTGTTGATTACTCCTTGTAGTTGATGCTAGTTGGTTTACTTGGTGGAAGATCATATGTTCAGATCCATTATGCATATTAATACCCCTCTGATTATGAGCATGAATATGCTTTGTGAGTAGTTACGTTTGTTCCTAAGGACATGGGAGAAGTCTTGCTATTAGTAGTCATGTGAATTTGGTATTTGTTCGATATTTTGATGAGATGTATGTTGTCATCCCTCTAGTGGTGTCATGTGAACGTCGACTACATGACACTTCACCATTATTTGGGCCAAGAGGGAGGCATTGTGAAGTAATAAGTAGATGATGGGTTGCTTGAGTGACAGAAGCTTAAACCCTAGTTTATGCGTTACTTCGTAAGGGGCTGATTTGGATCCATATGTTTCATGCTATGGTTAGGTTTACCTTAATACTTTTGTTGTAGTTGCGGATGCTTGCAATGGGGGTTAATCATAAGTGGGATGCTTGTCCAAGTAAGGACAATACCCAAGCACCGGTACACCCACATATCAAATTATCAAAGTACCGAATGCGAATCATATGAACGTGATGAAAACTAGCTTGACGATAATTCCCATGTGTCCTCGGGAGCGCTTTCCTTCATATAAGAGTTTGTCCAGGCTTGCCCTTTGCTACAAAAAGGATTGGGCCATCTTGCTGCACCTTATTTACTTTTATTACTTGCTACTCGTTACCAATTACCTTATCACAAAACTATCTGTTACCGATAATTTCAGTGCTTGCAGAGAGAACCTTGCTGAAAACCGCTTATCATTTCCTTCTGCTCCTCGTTGGGTTCGATACTCTTACTTATCGAAAGGACTACGATAGATCCCCTATACTTGTGGGTCATCAGCCCCCTCTCCCTCCTCCACTCCTTTATATATGGGGGAGGGGGCACCCCATAGACACACAAGTTGATCATTGATCTCTTAGATGTGTGCAGTGCCCCCCTCCACCATAATCCACCTCGGTCATATCGTAGCGGTGCTTAGGCGAAGCCCTGTTCTAGTAGCATCATCATCACCGTCATCACGCCGTCGTGCTGACGAAGCTCTCCCTCGACACTCTACTGGATCGTGATTTCGTGGGACGTCACCGAGCCGAACGTGTGCAGATTGAGGAGGTGTCGTACCTTCAGTGCTAGGATCGGTCGAATGTGAAGACGTACGACTACATCAACCGCGTCGTCATAACGCTTCCGCTTACGTTCTATGAGGGTACATGGACAACACTCTCCCCTCTCGTTGCTATGCATCACCATGATCTTGCGTGTGCGTAGGAATTTTTTTGAAATTACTGCGTTCCCCAACAGTGGCATCCGGGCCAGGTTTATGCATAGATGTTATATGCACGAGTAGAACACAAAGGAGTTGTGAGCGTGGGTATATACATATTGTTTGCCGTCACTAGTTGATTCTTGATTCGGCGGTATTGTTGGATGAAGCGGCCTAGACCGACATTACGCGTACGCTTACCCGAGACTGGTTCTACTGACGTGCTTCGCACACAAGTGGCTGGTGGGTGTCAGTTTCTCCAACTTCAGTTGAATCGGATTCAATGAACAGGGTTCTTTCTGAAGATCAAAAAGCAATCACTATACCGTGTTGTGGTTTTTGATGCGTAGGTAAGAACGGTTCTTGCTCAGCCCGTAGCAGCCACGTAAAACTTGCAACAACAAAGTAGAGGACGTCTAACTTGTTTTTGCAGGGCATGTTGTGATGTGATATGGTCAAGACATGATGCTAAATTTTATTGTATGAAATGATCATGTTTTGTAACAAAGTTATCGGCAACTGGCAGGAGCCATTTTGTTGTCGCTTTATTGTATGAAATGTAATCGCCATGTAATTGCTTTACTTTATCACTAAGAGGTAGCGATAGTCGTAGAAGCAATAGTTGGCGAGACGACAATGATGCTTCGATGGAGATCAAGGTGTCAAGCCGGTGACAATGGTGATCATGACAGTGCTTTGGAGATGGAGATCAAAGGCACAAGATGATGATGGCCATATCATCTCACTTATATTGATTGCATGTGATGTTTATCCTTTATGCATCTTATTTTGCTTAGTTCGACGGTAGCATTATAAGATGATCTCTCACTAAATTTCAACGTATAAGTGTTCTCCCCGAGTATGCACCATTGCTACAGTTCGTCGTGCTGAGACACCACGTGATGATCGGGTGTGATAAGCTCTACGTTCACATACAACGGGTGCAAGCCAGTTTTGCACACGTGGAATACTCGGGTTAAACTTGAAGAGCCTAGCATATGCAGATATGGCCTTGGAACACTGAGACCGAAAGGTCGAGCGTGAATCATATAGTAGATATGACCAACATAGCGATGTTCACCATTGAAAACTACTTCATCTCACGTGATGATCGGACATGGTTTAGTTGATGTGGATCACGTGATGATCGGACATGGTTTAGTTGATGTGGATCACGTGATCACTTAGATGATTAGAGAGAT
Source organism: Triticum urartu (assembly GCF_003073215.2). Classification (NCBI taxonomy): domain Eukaryota; kingdom Viridiplantae; phylum Streptophyta; class Magnoliopsida; order Poales; family Poaceae; genus Triticum; species Triticum urartu. Next base: position 322,249,843 of record NC_053026.1, read on the forward strand.
GTCTATCTAAGTGGGAGCTCTTGAGTTTGATTAATTGAACTTTAATTTATCATGAACTTAGTACCTGATAGTATTTTGCATGTCTATGTTGTTGTAGATAGATGGCCCGTGCTGTTGTTCCATTGAATTTTAATGCGTTCCTAGAGAAAGCTAAGTTGAAAGATGATGGTAGCAACTACACGGATTGGGTCCGTAACTTGAGGATTATCCTCATTGCTGCACAGAAGAACTACGTCCTGGAAGCACCGCTAGGTGACAAACCCACTGCAGGAGCAACACCAGATGTTGTGAACACCTGGCAGAGCAAAGCTGATGACTACTCGATAGTTCAGTGTGCCATGCTTTACGGCTTAGAACCGGGACTTCAACGACATTTTGAACGTCATGGAGCATATGAGATGTTCCAGGAGTTGAAGTTAATATTTCAAGAAAATGCCCGGATTGAGGGATATGAAGTCTCCAATAAGTTCTACAGCTGCAAAATGGAGGAGAATAGTTATGTTAGTGAACATATACTCAGAATGTCTGGGTACCACAACCACTTGACTCAGCTGGGAGTTAATCTTCCTGATGATAGTGTCATTGACAGAGTTCTTCAATCACTGCCACCAAGTTACAAGAGCTTCACGATGAACTATAATATGCAAGGGATGGATAAGACAATTCCTGAGCTCTTAGCAATGCTAAAGGCTACGGAGGTAGAAATCAAGAAGGAGCATCAAGTCTTGATGGTCAACAAGACCACCAATTTCAAGAAAAGGGTAAAGGGAATAAGGGGAACTTCAAGAAGAATAGCAAGCCAGTTGCTGCTCAAGTGAAGAAACCCAAGTCTGGACCTAAGCCTGAGACTAAGTGCTTCTACTACAAAGGGACTGGTCACTGGAAGCGGAACTGCCCCAAGTATTTGGTGGAGAAGAAGGATGGCAAAGTGAAAGGTATATTTGATATACATGTTATTGATGTCTACCTTACAAATGCTTGCAGTAGTGCCTGGGTATTTGATACTGGTTCAGTTGCTAACATTTGCAACTCGAAATAGGGGCTACGGATTAAACGAAGATTGGCTAAGGACGAGGTGATGATGCGTGTGGGAAATGCTTCCAAAGTCGATGTGATCGTCGTCGGCACGCTACCTCTACATCTACCTTCGGGATTAGTTTTAGACCTAAATAATTGTTATTTGGTGCCAGCGTTAAGCATGAATATTATATCTGGATCTTGTTTGATGCGAGACGGTTATTCATTTAAATCAGAGAATAATGGTTGTTCTATTTATATGAGTAATATCTTTTATGGTCATGCACCCTTGATGAGTGGTCTATTTTTACTAAACCTAGATAGTCTTGATACACATGTTCATAGTATTGAAGCCAAAAGATGCAGAGTTGATAATGATAGTGCAACTTATTTGTGGCACTGCCATTTGGGTCATATTGGTGTAAAACGCATGAAGAAACTCCATTCTGATGGACTTCTGGAATCACTTGATTATGAATCACTTGGTACTTGCGAACCATGCCTCATGGGCAAGATGACTAAAATTCCGTTCTCCAGAACAACGGAGCGAGCAACAGGGTTATTGGAAATCATACATACTGATGTATGTGGTCCTATGAACATTGAATCTCGTGGCGGATATCGTTATTTTCTCACCTTCACAGATGATTTGAGTAGATATGGGTATATCTACTTAATGAAACATAAGTCTGGAACGTTTGAAAAGTTCAAAGAATTTCAGAGTGAAGTGGAAAATCATCGTAACAAGAAAATCAAGTTTCTGCGATCTGATCATGGAGGTGAATATTTGAGTTATGAGTTTGGACTTCATTTGAAACAATGAGGAATAGTTTCGCAACTCACGCCACCTGGAACACCACAACATAATGGTGTGTCCGAACATCGTAACCGCACTATTAGATATGGTGCGATCTATGATGTCTCTCACTGATTTACCGTTGTCATTTTGGGGTTATGCTTTAGAGACGACTACATTCACATTAAATAGGGCACTATCTAAATCCATTGAGACGACACCTTTTGAATTGTGGTTTGGCAAGAAACCCAAGGTGTCGTTTCTTAAAGTTTGGGGCTGCGATGCTTATGTGAAAAAGCTTCAACCTGATAAGCCCGAACCCAAATCGTAGAAATGTGTCTTCATAGGATACCCAAAGGAGACTGTTGTGTACACCTTCTATCACAGATCCGAAGGCAAGATATTCGTTGCTAAAAATGGATCCTTTCTAGAGAAGGAGTTCCTCTCGAAAGAAGTGAGTGGGAGGAAAGTAGAACTTGATGAGGTAATTGTACCTGCTCCCTTATTGGAAAATAGTTCATCACTGAAATCAGTTCCAGTGATTCCTACACCAATAAGTGAGGAAGCTAATGATGATGATCATGAAACATCTGATCAAGTTACTACCGAACCTTGTAGGTCAACCAGAGTAAGATCCGCACCAGAGTGGTATGGTAATCCCGTTCTCGAAGTCATGTTACTTGACCATGACGAACCTACGAACAATGAGGAAGCGATGATGAGCCCATATTCCGCAAAATGGCTTGAGGCCATGAAATCTGAGATGGATCCATGTATGAGAACAAAGTGTGGACTTTGGTTGACTTGGACGATGATCGGCAGGCCATAGAGAATAAATGGATCTTCAAGAAGAAGACTGACGCTGATGGTAATATTACTGTCTACAAAGCTCGACTTGTTGCAAACGGTTTTCGACAAGTTCAAGGAGTTGATTACGATGAGACATTCTCACGCGTAGCGATGCTTAAGTCCGTCCGAATCATGTTAGCAATTACCGCATTTTATGATTATGAAATTTGGCAAATGGATGTCAAAATTGCATTCCTTAAAGGATATCTTAAAGAAGAGTTGTATATAATGCAACCAGAAGGTTTTGTCGATCCAAAAGGTGCTAACAAAGTGTGCAAGCTCCAGCAATCCATTTATGGACTGGTGCAAGCCTCTCGGAGTTGGAATATACGCTTTGATAGTGTGATCAAAGCATATGGTTTTATACAGACTTTTGGAGAAGCCTGTATTTACAAGAAAGTGAGTGGGAGCTCTGTAGCATTTCTGATATTATATGTAGATGACATATTGTTGATCGGAAATGATACTGAATTTCTGAATAGCATAAAAGGATACTTGAATAAGAATTTTTCAATGAAAGACCTCGGTGAAGCTGCTTATATATTGGGCATCAAGATCTATAGAGATAGATCAAGATGCTTAATTGGACTTTCACAAAGCACATACCTTGATAAAGTGTTGAAGAGGTTCAAAATGGATCAAGCAAAGAAAGGGTTCTTGCCTGTGTTACAAGGTGTGAAGTTGAGTCAGACTCAATGCCCGACCACTGCAGAAGATAGAGAGAAAACAAAAGGTGTTCCCTATGCTTGAAACATAGGCTCTATCATGTATGCAATGCTGTGTACCAGACCTGATGTGCACCTTGCTATCAGTTTAGCAGGGAGGTACCAAAGTAATCCAGGAGTGGATCACTAGACAGTGGTCAATAACATCCTGAAATACCTGAAGGGACTAAGGATATGTTCCTCGTATATGGAGGTGACAAAGAGCTCATCGTAAATGGTTACGTCGATGCAAGCTTTGACACTGATCCGGATGACTCTAAGTCAGAAACCGGATACGTGTTTTTATTAAATGGTGGAGCTGTCAGTTGGTGCAGTTCCAAGCAGAGTGTCGTGGCAGGATCTACATGTGAAGAGGAGTACATAGCTTCTTCGGAAGCAGCGAATGAAGGAGTCTGGATGAAGGAGTTCATATCCGATCTAGGTGTCATACCTAGTGCACCAGGTCCAATGAAAATCTTTTGTGACAATACTGGTGCAATTGCCTTGGCAAAGGAATCCATATTTTACAAGAGAACCAAGCACATCAAGAGACGCTTCAATTCCATCCGCGATCAAGTCAAGGCGGGAGACATAGAGATTTGCAAGATACATACGGATCTGAATGTTGCAGACCCATTAACTAAGCCTCTCTCATGAGCAAAACATGATCAGCACCAAGACTCCATGGGTGTTATCATTACAATGTAATCTAGATTATTGACTCTAGTGCAAGTGGGAGACTGAAGGAAATATGCCCTAGAGGCAATAATAAAGTTTTTATTTATATTTCCTTATATCATGATAAATGTTTATTATTCATGCTAGAATTGTATTAACCAGAAACTTAGTACATGTGTGAATACATAGACAAACAGAGTGTCACTAGTATGCCTCTACTTGACTAGCTCGTTGAATCAATGGTGGTTATGTTTCCTGACCATAGACATGAATTGTCATTTGATTAACGAGATCACATCATTAGAGAATGGTGTGATTGACTTGACCCATCCGTTAGCTTAGCATGATGATCGTTTAGTTTGTTGCTATTGCTTTCTCCGTAACTTATACATGTTCCTATGATTATGAGATCATGCAACTGCCGAATATCAGAGGAACACTTTGTGTGATACCAACCGTCACAACGTAACTGGGTGATTATAAAGGTGCTCTACAGGTGTCACCGATGGTGTTTGTTGAGTTGGCATAGATCAAGATTAGGATTTGTCACTCCGATCGTCGGAGAGGTATCTCTGGGCCCTCTCGGTAATGCACATCAATATAAGCCTTGCAAGCAATGTGACTAATGAGTTAGTTGTGGGATGATGCATTACGGAATGAGTAAAGAGACTTACCGGTAACGAGATTGAACTAGGTATTGAGATACCGACGATCAAATCTCGGGCAAGTAACATACCGATGACAAAGGGAACAACGTATATCGTTATGCGGTTTGACCGATAAAGATCTTCATAGAATATGTGGGAGCCAATATGAACATCCAGGTTCCGCTATTGGTTATTGACTGGAGACGTGTCTCAGTCATGTCTACATAGTTCTCGAACCCGTAGGGTCTGCACGCTTAACGTTCGGTGACGATCGGTATTATGAGTTTATGTGTTTTGATGTAAGGAAGGTAGTTCAGAGTCCCGGATGTGACCACAGACATGACGAGGAGTCTCGAAATGGTCAAGACATAAAGATTGATATATTGGATGACTATATTCGGACACATGATGAGTTCCGGGGGTCAGCGGATAATTATTGGAGTGCCGGGGGGTTATCGGAACCCCGGGGGAACTAATGGGCCAACATGGGCCTTGTGAGAGAGAGAGGAGGGGCCACAGGGCTGGCCGCTGCCCCCCCCCCCCTTGGGAGTCCGAATTGGACAAGGAGAGGGGCGGCGCCCCCTCTTTCCCTCCCTCTCTCCCTCTCTTTCCTTCCCCCTCCTTCTTCCTAGTTGGACTAGGACAGGGGGAGTCCTACTCCTACTAGGAGGAGGACTCCTCCCTCTCCTTGGCGCACCCCTAGGCCGGCCGGCCTCCCCCTTGCTCCTTTATATATGGGGCAGGGGGAACCCTAGGACACACAAGTTGATTGTCTCCAGCCGTGTTTGGTGCCCCCCTCCACCATAATCCACCTTGGTCATATCGTAGCGGTGCTTAGGCGAAGCCTTGTTCTGGTAGCATCATCATCACCGTCATCACGTCGTCGTGCTGACGAAGCTCTCCCTCGACACTCTGCTGGATCGTGAGTTCGTGGGACATCACCGAGCTGAACGTGTGCAGATCACGGAGGTGTCGTACTTTCGATACTAGGATCGGTCGATCGTGAAGACGTATGACTACATCAACCGCGTTGTCATAACGCTTCCGCTTATGGTCTACGAGGGTACGTAGACAACACTCTCCCCTCTCGTTGCTATGCATCACCGTGATCTTGCGTGTGCGTAGGAAAATATTGAAATTACTGTGTTCCCTAACAATTCCTACGTAGGCTTGCTGGTCGGTGGGGAGTCGGATGAGATTCATCATGTAATCGAGTTAGTTTGTTTAGGGCATGGTCCCTAGTATCCACTATGTTCTAAGATTGATGTTGCTATGACTTTGCCATGCTTAATGCTTGTCATTTTGGGCCCGGATTCCATGATTTCAGATCTGAACTGTTTATGTTATCACCATTATATCCATGTTCTAGATCCAATCTTGCAAGTTATAGTCACCTACTACGTGTTATGATCCGGCAACCCCGGAGTGACAATAGTTGGGACCACTCCCGATGATGACCGTAGTTTGAGGAGTTCATGTATTCACCATGTGTTAATGCTTTGTTCCGGTTCTCTATTAAAAGGAGGCCTTAATATCCCTTAGTTTCCAATAGAACCCCGCTGCCACGGGAGGGTAGGACAAAAGATGTTATGCAAGTTCTTTTCATAAGCACGCATGACTATTTACGGAATACAAGCCTATATTATATTGATGAACTGGAGCTAGTCCCGTATCGCCCTAGGTTATAACTGTCTCATGATATATATCATCCAACAAGTCACCAATCCAATGCCTACGAATTTATCCTATATTGTTCTTGCTAAGTTACCATTGCTATCGTTACTGTTGCACTTGTTACAAAACTACTGTTATCACTGCTACCATTACCATTGTTGTTGCTACTATTATCAAAACTATCATATTACTTTGCCACTGATCACGTTGTTGCAGATAATTAATCTCCAGGTGTGGTTGAATTGACAACTCAGCTGCTAATACCTTCAAATATTCTTTGGCTCCCCTTGTGTCGAATCTATAAATTTGGGTTGAATACTCTACCCTCGAAAACTGTTTGTGATCCCCTATACTTGTGGGTTATCAATCACCACCAGGCACCCATGACACTCAAGACCAGTACAAGCCTCCACATCTGAATCTTGGCGTCGCTATTGCCAACGATAAAGGGTGAGCCCAAGCCACCCACCGCTACACCCCTGGTTGCCCACACGGCCAACAGACATAGCCACCATCGCCGCCATGATGCCCAGCGAAGATCCAACCATGCGAACTCCATCCAGGGCCGCCACCCAAGCATCCTTGTCCCGATTAGACACTGACAACCATCCATGTAACTGCACAACAACCCAATAGGAAGAGTAGAAAGCACTCCTTCCACTCCTAGACTGGCATCTATGAATAGTACCTAATGCAACCTGGGCCTTCAATTCAGCCCATTTTCTATATCATCGGTAAATTTGTCTTTTTTGTTTCTAATGTTCTGTTTTTAATTTGGATCTCAAATTTGGCAGTATGACAGATTCTTGTTGCTAGTACAACATAATTTTTTCAGAATTTTTTGACATTCATAAATTGGATTTTATTAACTTGGTGCACAGGTAGCACAAGATGGTTGGGTGCACTAGATATTCCCCCCCCCCACCCACCCACCCTCCCACGGTAGGAGGCATCGACATTGGCATCCTCAACTAACCCCGGTGGGTGGGGGGTGGGGGGACACGACCCCGATACTGCCAATAGTCGTCGACCATAGCCCTCAAGAGTGGCCTAGGCGAGCTTGAATGATGCCAAGACCATGGCCATCGACATCGATCCATCTGACAGCGTAGTGGCGTCACGACCACCACCACCCCCACCGCACCCGCGAGAGCATCACTCGCATGCACAACCCGGATCAAACCCAACCTCACATATCCAGAGGGACAAGTCCGATCCTCCTCGGGCCCATATTTGGCCTGCTCGAGCACAAACCCTAGATTAGAACCACCGCCGTCACACGCCGCCGGATCAAGCCCAGGAGAAGGTATGCCACCACCACCACCCTATGCCAGCTGCAAGACCATGACCGCGACGCTGTTGCCACCAAACCTCCACCATCCCGACCTGCCTTGGCCTATATATCATCCAACCAAGTGCGGGGCCAAAACCACTGCGGCCGTCAGCCACCACCACCAGAAAGCAGGACAGCAGCCTCCGGCTCATGCATCCCCAGTCCTCACCCCCAGTAGCCACTGCACGCCAGATCTGGGCGAAGCCTGGATAGCCGCCAAGGCCACCACCCTCTGTGTTAACCATCACACCGCAAACACACCTACAGGATGTCGCATCGTGGTTCTAGTTGTCCGCGCCACGCCCTGGCTCGTAGCAGCTGCCCCGCGTCGGCCCCAACATGCGAGGAGATGAAGCTGGCCCATGGCTGCCGGCACCAACCAAGCTTTGCCAGACCGAGCATGCCAGCGGCGACAAATAAGAGGGATGGAGGAGCTTGGGGTGGCAGCGGCGCGCTAGGGTTCCCTCCCGTTGCCGTCGGAGCGACGCGGGAGCGGTTGGGTGGTTTTCTGTTTTCTGTCTGAACAAATCCCTTCTCCCCATAGGTATGTTGTTATAATTGTATACCAAATAGGTATTTATAGTTTTTCATGGATAATTGATGGGAGGCTTATCGGAACATATGGCAAGGTACCAAGTGACTATGCAATGCCACACACGGCACCAAGCCCACGCAGTCAAAGGCTGTGTTGTAGATCAACTTTGGAGAGACCCATGTAAAAAAGTTCTCTTAATGTGGTGCAACATCAGTTGGGGAGAGGCTATCACCTCATGAAAGACCATGTTATTGTGGTGCTTCCATAAACACTGGAAGACTAGGGTTACGCCGGACCGGAGATCCCTACCGGACTGTAGGTCACTACACAAAGAGGACAACTACCCGATGAGGTCGAAGTTGAGTGTTGGCATTCACTCCACTCTACTCCATCGCGACAATGCGTGGACCAAACGTGCTGTGCCGGACCACATCCAGTAAGCATTAATAATATTCTCTCTTTAAGCAAATTATGCACCGCAAAGATACAAGAATTTGAGATGCATAGCCCAAGTTCGATTTGGCCCGTGAGTTGGCCAGAATTTCCAATTCCTACAGCTTCCATAGGATCTCAAAAAAGGAAAAATAAACAGCTTCCATAGATGGATCAAAAGTTCATTTCAGAAATGGAAATAGTAGAAAAATGAAAAACTCAACATATGACTCCTTTTTTTCTCTTTAACTTCGGAATTCAATCTTGTGACCTTGGATAGACGGCGTTTGATTGCACTACATTGCTCAGGTGGATGGATGATTGGAAGGGTCACTAGCACAGGAGAGGTTCAGGCCGAGGTATGAGACGAGCATCTCATGGTCCCAGCGGAGGAGCTTAGTGATGCCATCCACCTCCTCCTTCCTGGCCAGCGCCTCCTCCATTGCTGGCCACCACTCCGGCACCGCACTTCCGCTACTGCTGCTTGAACCTTGGCCTGTCGTTTCTGCAAGGCACGCCTTTTGATCTTCCTCTCCGGCTTGTGCGAAGCGCCCCTGGATCCTTCGCCGTCTATCCGCGAGCGCCTTCCGGCAAGCGTACTGCAAAGTAGTAGTAATACAGAAAGAAATGCATGGCTGAGTGAACGAATGAATGCAAATCAACCAGGTGATCGGAAAGCAAATACGTACGGTGATCTTCTTTTGGAAGTTGCGGCGCTTGCGCTTGCTCCGGTATCTCTCGATGCGCTCACGACGCTCCACCGCGCTGTACCTCCGCACATCCTCGCTCTTCGTCAACGCACGCCGGGAGGCCCGGGATCCCCTGCGACCGCCTCCTGACTCCTCTTCCTGCCGCCACTTCTTCTGCTGCGGCTTCGGCACCGGCGGCACGAAGGCCGAGTTGCTCCGGGTACACATGTCCTCGCTCTTCTGGATGTCTGGTCTCTACAAAACTAAGGTGTTTGTCAGTTTATATACACATTGCTAGGCTGCTACAAATATATGGAAACAGGTTGCAAGAGCTCACACCGATACATGTGTATCCGACGGACTATGTACGCAATGACATGCATGGTACAGAGTGTCTCATTTGGTATGACAGTTGTGACAGTGTGTCTACTTAGACACATGGATACAAATTACGTTGCATGCTCTATTTATGTGCTAGCTGTGTTCTGAGCTGTAATTCATGTCATGCGTTTAACTACTTGTCATTTATAATACGACTGCACTGCCCGTATGAAAAGTGTGTTGCATGTTGCACGCTCTACATGCATAATCCCATGCGTGTACCCACCTACGTGGTTCGTCATTCATAATACCTACATGTCAGCCGCCTGACTTTGGAATTTGGGTCAGTTGATTTTGGTTGAAGGGGGAAACAACTGGAGGGGAGGAACCCCATCATATATCTTAGGGTGGGGGTGGGAGGCAGCACGGCTGTGGTGGGGGGAGGCAGCACGGCAGTTGTGAAGGTTCACCGGAGGAAAATAAGCCGGCAAGGCCCGGGGCTAGAGGGATGGTCGGGGGCGACAGCAGTGTGCCGGTGGGAGGAGGTTCCGGGGAGGGCGAGGCTGTTCGGGAGCGCCTCCGGCCACGGGTGGTGGCGGCTGGCGGTCCGGCCCGTGGTCCGTACATGGTGGCTGCTGGGGGAAAGATCGGGTGAGGAAGAAGAGAGCTGAGGTGGAAAATGATGCCCTGGATGTTGGATCTTGATCCAACGGTTGAGACTGAAAGCTAGAAATCGACTGATAACTTTAAATTTCAGGCGGCCGTTTTGTAGCCACTCCCTTAGATATTTCCCTTTCCATATTTTTGATAGAGCATCAATCCAATGGTTAACAGGAGAAACTAGAAACAACACATTTGGTCCAAGCTAGGCCGTCAGGCCGATGAGAGGAGATGAGCGGTGAGAGGAGAGGCATGGGAGAATGGTGGTGGGAAGAGAAGAGGGACGATGAGTAAGAGCAAGCAGTACGTCATGGCTGACAGGTATGGTGCCAGCGGGATCCTGCCCCATCCCGCAAACCTCAATCATTAGTTATTAATGCTATATTTTACTATGCTATTGCCCGCTATCTCTGCCCCGCTTGCATCCCTGCTAACAAGGGAGAGTTCATCAAAGTTGCCCCCTTCCTCTAGGGGGTAGGCGGTTCACAAGGACAAGGCGTTATTGACAAGAATTGACGCCAGGCGAGTTGAGCGGTAGGTCAATAGGAGGAGAGGTGTCATAGTGAGTCAGCACCACGACGGTAGAAAAAGGTGAAAGGGGGCTTGGGTTGATGTACAACTGATTGGAGGGCGTGAATAGTCCTACAAAATAATCACTACCACAAAGTTTTAGGATTGTTAAGTTTTAGAACAAGATTGGTTGATCCTTACTAAACTTGTACACATGAAAACTAACAAAAGTTAAAAAAGAAACAGAAACTTGTAAGAAAGTAAAGTTTGAGTTTAGAGGGTTGCGATAGATGGGGGCTCGACGGTGTATCCTAAGCTTTAGATAGTATGCATTATCATACTCCTCATCCGTGAAGGTTCAAACCTCACTCACGGTAGATGAACCACAAATAAGGCAATCTCTTTATCGTGTACAAACTTTTGAGTCCTTCACAATATGGTGGTTTGAAGGCCCTTATGTGACTCCTAACCTTCTGTAACATCCCAAATTTTCAATTTGGAATGTTATACATTAGATCATCATTGTATATCATATTTTATTTTGCTTTTGGTTTGATCTTAGGAATTTCTACGCAGCTCAAGGACCCACGGAGAGAGTTGGGAAATTCTTTATTTTCACATTTGAGTTTTCTCAAATTTTGAGAATAGGATCATTTGATTTTTATTATTTTATCGTCAATTATTTCTATTACAAAAATATGAGAGAGGAAATAAAATGACTTTCCCAAAATAAAGAAATATTGAGGATTTAATAATAAAATCAAATAAGATTTTATTTCGGAGTTTTTCGTTATTTTATTTGAATTTAGGAAAAATGGGCGTTTTTCAAAATTGCATTTAGGCTCCAAATAAAAGTTCACCTTGTGCGGCTTGATTTTAGAAGCCCGGGAAAATTTATTTCGGGATTTTTCGAGTCCGTTTAGTATTTCTTTTTATTTTTCTTCCGTGCATAATTATATATAAAAAAATCACGCACTGACTTAACCGGGCCGTGTCCGCCTGGGACTCTGGCCCGGCTAGCCTTTATAAGCCAGGGCAGCCCAGCCCCGAAGCCAAACCCTAGCCGCCGCCCAGTCCCGCCCGAGCCACCGCCGCCGCCGCCACCCGCCGCCCCGCCGCCGCCGCCAGAGCCGCCGCCCGCCGTCGCCGCCCGCCGCCCGAGGTGCGCCTCGAAATCCGCGCCACCGGTTTTAAAAAAAACAGATCAGTTTTCGCCTTTTTTTAGTTTTCAGTTTTTTTAGTTTCGGTTTTTTTAAATAGATCGGTTTTCCCGGTTTATTTTTTTAGCAAGCCTTCATCGTTTTTTTCTTTTTCTCGGATTAAATCCGCGATTTTTCTGATCGCGATTTCTGATCTGATTTTCGTTTTAGTATAACTTTTCGCTCGTTTATCGAAATCAGGCGATTCAAGCGCCTGGAGTTTCGTCTCAAAACCCTCTATCCGTTTAACCAACTTAAAAAAGTTTTTGCTACTGTAAAAATTGCCTTAGATCCAGATTAGTAGAATGAAGTTGTTTTCTTTCGCCGTTTGACTTTCGTTGCTTCATTCGATTTGATTCTTTTTGCAAACCAGAGTTCTTAAGTTGAACCTTCTGGTTAGATCTCTTATTTGAGTTTTACCTGTGCATTAGATGAGTACTTATTGTATGCTTGTTTGTTTGTCTGCGATAGAATACCCGGAGTGCGCCGCCTGTTACTTTGAATCTCTAGGTTTCGCGGATCATCAGCAAGGCAAGTAACACTTTGATCATACTTTTTCCTACTACCCAGTTTTATTGCATTAGACCAACCCTCAAACATTGCATGATTAGGATCTAATTAAATTGTGGGATGGGAAGTAGTTGAGGTAGTACCTATTACCTGTTTATTATCAAACCTTTGGGAGTTACTTCTACGTTTGCTTATTATGCCATGCTATGCTAGTAGACGTGGATTGGGTGAGTGATATCCATGACAGATGTGAGTTTGTTAGTTATTGCTTTATCTAAGGTGGCAACTTAAATACACATCTGGGTGGATTGAGGTACCTGGGTATTCCAGGATTGCCTGTTTCTTTTGGACCGCCACCCAGGCTCAAAGGGATCATGAGATTATTCATACTAGAAACTTCCGTGTGCAGCCACAAGCCATTATGGGCTCTGGCGTAGTTGATTAAGTCGTGTGAACTCTTACGGGGTAGACTAGCAGATGTAGGGGAAAGTAGGTGTAACGGTCTATCCATCGTAAGGTGCTAGCGCTTCTGAAAGACTATGTCTCGGTCACCCGTCTTCTCAAACACCATGTAGTGCGAGAAAACAAACGGAGGCATTCGAGTCTTGTGGGGAAAAGTGCGCAAACCTCTGCAGAGTGTATAAGCTAATCATGGTTAGCCGTGTCCCCGGTTATGGACGTTTTGAGTATCTAGTAACTGGATTATCATGTGAATCTCAACATGTTACTCTAAATTAATTTTGTTGGGTTGTTTAATGATGATTCTTAATTGGGATTGAGAATGCTGTCAACCATTCTCAATGTTTAATAACTACCATGATAGTTAAATAAATTTATTCCTTTGAAGTAGGGAAAAATTGGCTTTACGCAAAACTGTAACCATAGAGCTGTTCACCAGCCAAACATGCATATAGTATAGCTGTTACATTCCATTACTCTCTATGTGTTACATTGCCAGCATATTCCATGTGCTGACCCATTTCGGGCTGCAACGTTAATGTTGCAGACTTTTCAGACGATGATTAAGGAGTTTTTAGGTCGTGGTTCTATACTCAGTGATGTCGTTGGAGTTGATGGACTCACTTGTCTTCCAAGCCTTCCGCTGTTATCGTTATTAGATGGCCTTAAGCCATATTTATTGTAATAAGTTCTCTATTGAGACACTCGATGTAATAAGTGTGTGATTGCCACTCTGTTATAAATCCTCCGAGTACTGTGTGGTGTCAGCATTACTGATCCAGGGATGACACCGGAGCACAGAGATCAGACTGTTTGAGGTCTGGTCGCTACAGAGATGGTATCAGAGCACACGCTGACTGTAGGACACGACCACTAAGCTAAAGACCTAGATCACTATTCACTCTCTTCTCTTCTGACCTCTCATCTTTTCTACTCTTTAGGATGGCGGATGCAAGGAACAAGTTCACGCGACCGGATGACGATACACCCTTTGGACGTCACTTGAAGGAAGTCACTAGATACCTGAACATAGGAGTACCAAGCTTCTACAGAACCTACAACGCCACTTTACCTGAAGAAGAGGGCTGGATGATTCAAGTTCAAGTTCCAGGAAGGACGTTCATGCCAGTCACTGAGCCCATAGACTTTTTTTGATGCACCAACTTGGAATCTAGGAAAGAGTATGGCAGCTCACATCGCCATGGGACGCATTGGAGAAGTCTACCACAAGGATCTCAAGGATACTATCTACCAGATTTGTGGGCGCCGAGATGAACACTGGGAGATGATTAGCACCAGAAGAGATAGATCCATTGCAGCTTTTATCCAGGAGTTAAACCAGCACATTCGACGACAAGAGAACCAGATGTGCGCCGACATGATAGACCTGAAGAAGGCAAGGATGAGAATCAAGGAACTAGAGGAACAACTCAAGGCTACACGTGAAGATTATGAAGAGGAAATTGAAGTATTGGTGGACAAGAATGCCGACCTAACAATGAAGATCGGGATATTTATGGGAGGCCCTACACCAGTAGATGAAGACGAAGAACCCAAGGAGATTCGCTCGGAAGACTACATCATCATCGATGACACCGATTCGGATCCAGATAATAGCGATGATGACTATGTTGATGAAGTCGGAGCAGATATCATGGAGTCTGCAACCGAAGAATATTTCTAGTAGACCACCTCATCAGTAGTAGTAGTCCACCATGTAAATATAGTAATCCGAGCACTTTTGCGATAGTTAGATCGATTGTATGCCCTTGTTTGATTGAATGAAGTGAATTGTTTGCTTTTGCCTCATGTGCATATGGGTAGTGTTTTCTCTTTAGACCCCCTCTATTCTTACATCTCATCTTTTCTAAACCCTCAGATGCCTCCGAGACGTGACCCTGGATTTACCTTTCCACCGGAGCTCACCCAGTTGATCCAGCAGCAGAACACATTGATGCAGTTGCTAGTCCAGAATCAGAATCAGGGGAACGATAACAACAACCCACCACCACCACCTGTTGATCACTTAGCCCATTTTCTTAGGCTGAATCCGCCGGTGTTTTCTAGTATCACCGAGCCGATAGTAGCAGATGATTGGCTCCGCAAGACAGCTAGAGAGTTGACCACAGTAGGATGCACAGATGCGGAGAAGGTGAAGTTTGCCGCACATCAGCTTGAAGGACCCGCATCATCATGGTGGGAGAATTTCACAGCCACTTTCCCTGTCGACACTGTCACATGGGACCAGTTTCAGCAGGCCTTTCGTACTGCCCATGTTTCAGCAGGAGCTATGGCCATGAAGAAGCGAGAGTTTCGCAACTTGCGCCAGGGAGGACGGACAGTTGGCCAGTATGTGGAGGAATTTAGTAAATTAACACGTTATGCCCCGGATGACGTTACTACAGATGCAGCTAAGCAGGAGAAGTTTCTGGAAGGACTGAATGATGAGTTGAGCATGCAGTTGATGGTAGCAACCTTCAACAACTACCAGGAGTTGGTAGACCGTGCTCTTATGATTGAAGGCAAGCAGCAGCAAATTGAAAGTCGCAAGAGGAAGTATGCACAAGGGAAGTACAATTCAAGAGCTCAGCAGAGGCCACGTTTTACCCCTAGATCGGGAGGACATTTTCAGCATACTCATGGAGGAGGTAGCTCGCACAATCACAATGGCACCAAGAATGGTAATGGCAATGGAGGAAGCAAAGGCCAGAATCGCACCAACCCATCAACCCCAGCCAAGAAGGACCTGAGCCAAGTCACTTGCTTTAAGTGTTAGAAGACCGGACATTATGCCAATGAATGTCCTCAAGGCCAGAATGGCAATGGAAGTTCTGGGAAGAAGCCGAACCCTTTCAATAGGGGATAGGTGAACCACGTTAACGTGGAGGAGGTTGAAGAGCAGCCGGATGCCGTAATCGGTAAGTTTTTGGTTAAGTCATTTACTGCACTCGTTCTTTTTGATACTGGTGCGTCGCATTCATACATATCAAGGGGATTTGTGGATAAGTATAACCTGCCCACTAAGGTTCTTAGAACACCTATGCTAGTAAGCTCACCAGGAGCGGAGTATATGGCTAGTCAAGGATGTTTTCAAGTGCCATTGAGTATAGGTAGGCATGTGTTTCCCTCGGATTTAATCATTTTGGAATCACAAGGATTGGATGTAATTCTGGGTATGGATTGGCTGTCGATGTATGGGGGAATATCGATTGCGCCAGTAAGACAATTTTACTTACTACCCCAGAAGGGAGAAGGATCAAGTATGTATCCCGGCATGTGCCAAAAGGGACTCAAGTAAATTTTTTAACAGGAGTTGTGCAGGAGGAAGTACCAGTAGTGAGGGATTTCCCTGATGTATTTCCAGAAGAGTTGCCAGGCATGCCACCGGATAGAGATAGAGTTTTTGATTGAGCTATTGCCAGGCACAGGGGCAATATCAAAGAGACCATACAGCATGCCTGCAAAGGATTTGGTGGAAATTAAGAAGCAGATTAAAGAGTTACTGGATAAGCGATATATTCGCCCAAGTTCTTTGCCTTGGGGATCGCCAGTACTTCTAGTGGAGAAGAAGAATGGATCGTTAAGGATGGTTGTTGATTATCGAGGATTGAATGAAGTAACCATCAAGAACAAGTACCCACTACCAATGATCAATGATCTGTTTGATCGATTGCAAGGAGCTAAGGTATTTTCCAAGATCGATCTACGATCAGGATACCACCAGTTGAAGATTCGAGAACAGGATATTCCTAAGACAGCTTTTACCACCAGGTATGGGCTGTACGAGTATACCGTTATGTCATTTGGTCTGACTAACGCACCTGCTTATTTTATGAACATGATGAACAAAGTGTTTATGGAGTTCTTGGATAAGTTCGTCATGGTGTTCATTGATGATATCCTGGTTTACTCGAAAAATGAAGAGGAGCATAAGGAGCATTTACGTTTGGTACTTGGTAAGCTCAGAGAACATCAGTTGTATGCCAAGTTCAGCAAATGTGAGTTTTGGTTGAAGGAAGTAGGATTCCTCGGACACGTTATATCCGGAGAAGGTATGTCAGTAGATCCCACTAAAGTTGATGCCGTGAGCAAGTGGGAAGCACCAACCACAGTTGGAGGGATCCGGAGTTTTCTTGGACTCGCAGGATACTATCGGAGATTCACTAAGAATTTCTCCAAGATTGCAAAGCCTATGACGGAGTTATTAAAGAAGGATACCAAGTTCATATGGACGGAGGAATGTGAGGCTAGTTTTCAGGAGTTGAAGAAACGTTTTGTTATCTCACCGGTGTTGATTTTGTCAGACCAGACCAAGGATTATGAGGTGTATTGCGACGCTTCACGTCGAGGACTTGGGGCAGTGCGGATGCAGGAAGGGAGAGTTGTTTCATATGCCCCACGACAGCTTAAGCCTCATGAGTTGAATTACGCTACGCATGATTTGGAGTTAGCAGCTATAGTGCATGCACTGAAGACTTGGAGACATTTTCTGATTGGAAACCATTGCGAGGTGTATACGGATCATAAGAGTTTGAAGTATATTTTCACACAGAAGGAGTTAAACCTCAGACAAAGGAGATGGTTGGAGCTCATCCAGGATTATGATATGAAATTGCATTATCATCCCGGAAAGGCTAATGTAGTAGCTGACGCATTAAGCCGTAAGAGCCATGTCAATACATCAATGACGGGAGAAATACCAAGGGAGTTAGCAGAAAATCTTCGCGAACTATGTTCGGAAATAGTTCCGAGAGGCTATGTAGCAGCATTGGAGATTCAGTCAACTTTGATGGATAGAATCAGAGAAGCTCAGGAGACTGACAAGGAGATTGCTTCTATTAAAGAGAAACTTAGCAAAGGAAAGGCTAAGGGATTTCGTGAGGATGAGCACGATACCCTATGGTTTGAAGACCGTGTTTATGTGCCCAATGACCCGGAGATTAGGAAGCTAATTCTGCAAGAGGCACACGATTCACCATATTCGATTCACCCAGGAAATACCAAGATGTATTTGGATTTGAAGGATATTTTCTGGTGGACCGGAATGAAGAAAGATATTGCGGAATATGTAGCAGTTTGTGATGTATGTCAGAGAGTAAAAGCAGAGCATCAGAAGCCAGCAGGATTGTTACAACCATTGCCGATACCCGAATGGAAGTGGGATAAGTTAGGCATGGATTTTATCACGGGATTACCCAGGACTTGTTCAGGCTATGACTCGATTTGGGTTGTAGTCGATCGTTTGACAAAGGTAGCTCATTTCATTCCGGTAAAGACCACTTACACCAGTGCTAAGTTGGCAAAGATATACATGAGGAGGATCGTATGTTTGCATGGAGTTCAGAGGAGTATCGTATCAGATAGAGGAACCCAGTTTACCTCAAAGTTCTGGAAGCAGTTGCACGAAACTTTGGGTACTAGGCTAGAATTCAGTACAGCTTTTCATCCACAGACAGATGGACAGACCGAGAGAGTCAATCAGATTTTGGAGGATATGCTGAGAGCTTGTGCGCTAGATTACGGATCTAGTTGGGACGACAATTTGCCATATACAGAGTTCTCTTACAACAACGGTTACCAAACCAGTTTAAAGATGGCCCCTTTCGAAGCCTTGTACGGAAGGAGGTGCAGGACACCGTTGTCATGGGACGAAGTTGGATACCGCCAGTTGTTTGGACCTGACTTGATTAAAGAGTCTGAACAGAAGGTGAAATTGGTTCGCGATAGGCTCAAGATAGCCCAGTCTAGACAGAAGAGTTATGCAGATTCTAAACGCAAAGAGACAGTTTACGAAGTTGGAGATAGAGCTTATCTTCGAGTATCACCACTTCGGGGAACAAAGCGCTTTGGTGTTAAAGGAAAGTTAGTGCCACGATTTGTAGGACCATACCGAGTATTGGAGCGTATGAGAAGTGGCCTACAAGTTGGAATTGCCTGAAGGATTGTCAGGAGTTCATGATGTGTTCCACATTTCTCAGTTGAAGAAGTGCCACGCAGATATGGCTGACATACCCTTGAGAGACACAGTGCCATTGGAAGCAATTCAGTTGGATAACGATTTGACCTACGAGGAGAAACCAATTAAGATTCTCGAGTTTGCCAGTCGAGTCACTCGCAGCAAGGTTATCAAGTTTTGCAAAGTTCAGTGGAGCCACCACACGGAGGACGAAGCCACCTGGGAACGAGAGGAAGATTTGCTCAAGGACCACCCTCACATATTTTCTAGCCAACCCGAATCTCGAGGGCGAGATTCATCTTAAGGGGGGTAGGTTTGTAACATCCCAAATTTTCAATTTGAAATGTTATACATTAGATCATCATTGCATATCATATTTTATTTTGCTTTTGGTTTGGTCCTAGGAATTTCTACGTAGCTCAAGGACCCACGGAGAGAGTTGGGAAATTCTTTATTTTCATATTTGAGTTTTCTCAAATTTTGAGAATAGGGTCATTTGATTTTTATTATTTTATCGCCAATTATTTCTATTACAAAAATATGAGAGAGGGAATAAAATGACTTTCCCAAAATAAAGAAATATTGAGGATTTAATAATAAAATCAAATAAGATTTTATTTCGGAGTTTTTCGTTATTTTATTTGAATTTTGGAAAAATATGCGTTTTTCAAAATTGCATGTAGGCCCCAAATAAATGTTCACCTTGTCCGGCTTGATTTTAGAAGCCCGGGAAAATTTATTTCGGAATTTTGGGAGTCCGTTTAGTATTTCTTTTTATTTTTCTTCTGCGCGTAATTATAAAAAAACGAACCGACCTAACGGGCCGTGTCCGACCCGGACTCTGGCCCGGCTAAGCATTAAAAGCCGGGGGGGAGGCCCAGCCGAAGCCAAACCCTAGCCCCAGCCCCGAGCCGCCTCGAGCCCCGGGCCGCCCCGCCGCCGCCGTCGCACGCCGCCCGAGGTGCGCCTTGTTTTCCACGCCGCCGGTTTCTAAAAAAACCGATCGGTTTTCGCCGGTTTTTTTAGTTTTCGGTTTTTTTAGTTTTGGTTTTTTTTAAATATATCAGTTTTCCCGGTTTATTTTTTTAGCAAGCCTTCGTCGTTTTTTTCTTTTTCCCCGATTAAATCCGCGATTTTTCTGATCGCGATTTCTGATCTGATTTTCGTTTTAGTATAACTTTTCGCTCGTTTATCGGAATCAGGCGATTCAAGCGCCTGGAGTTTCGTCTCAAAACCCTCTATCCGTTTAACCAACTTAAAAAAGTTTTTGCTACTGTAAAAATTGCCTTAGATCCAGATTGGTAGAACGAAGTTGTTTTCTTTCGCCGTTTGACTTTCGTTGCTTCGTTCGATTTGATTCTTTTTGCAAACCGGAGTTCTTAAGTTGAACCTTCTGGGTACTTATTGTATGCTTGTTTGTTTGTCTGCGATAGAATACCCGGAGTGCGCCGCCTGTTATTTCGAATCTCTAGGTTTCGCGGATCATCAGCAAGGCAAGTAACACTTTGATCATATTTTTCCTACTACCCAGTTTTATTGCATTAGACCAATCCTCAAACATTGCATGATTAGGATCTAATTAAATTTTGGGATGGGAAGTAGTTGAGGTAGTACCTATTACCTGTTTATTAACAAACCTTTGGGAGTTACTTCTACGTTTGCTTATTATGCCATGCTATGCTAGTAGACGTGGATTGGGTGAGTGATATCCATGACAGATGTGAGTTTATTAATTATTGGTTTATCTAAGGTGGCAACTTAAATACACATCTAGGTCGATTGAGGTGCCTGGGTATTCCAGGATTGCCTTTTTCTTTTGGACCGCCACCCAGGCTCAAAGGGATCATGAGATTATTCATACTAGAAACTTCCGTGTGCAGCCACAAGCCATTATGGGCTCTGGCGTAGTTGATTAAGTCGTGCGAACTCTTACAGGGTAGACTAGCAGATGTAGGGGAAAGTAGGTGTAACGGTCTATCCATCGTAAGGTGCTAGCGCTTCTGAAAGACTATGTCTCGGTCATCCGTCTTCTCAAACACCATGTAGTGCGAGAAAACAAACGGAGGCGATCGAGTCTTGTGGGGAAAAGTGCGCAAACCTCTGCAGAGTATAAACTAATCATGGTTAGCCATGTCCCCGGTTATGGACGTTTTGAGTATCTAGTACCTGGATTATCATGTGAATCTCAACATGTTACTCTAAATTAATTTTGTTGGGTCGTTTAATGATGATACTTAATTGGGATTGAGAATGCTGTCAACCATTCTCAATGTTTAACAACTACCATGATAGTTAAATAAATTTATTCCTTTGCAGTAGGGAAAAATTGGCTTTACGGAAAACTGTAACCATAGAGCTGTCCACCAGCCAAACATGCATATAGTATAGCTGTTTCATTCCATTACTCTCTATGTGTTACATTGCCAGCATATTCCATGTGCTGACCCGTTTCGGGCTGCAACGTTAATGTTGCAGACTTTTTAGACGACGATTGAGGAGTTTTTAGGTTGTGGTTCTATACTCAGTGATGCTGTTGGAGTTGATGGACTCACTTGTCTTCCAAGCCTTCCGCTGTTATCGTTATTAGATGGCCTTAAGCCATATTTATTGTAATAAGTTCTCTATTGAGACACTCGATGTAATAAGTGTGTGATTGCTACTCTGTTATAAATCCTCCTAGTACTGTGTGGTGTCAGCATTACTTATCCAGGGATCACACCGGAGTACAGAGATCAGACTGTTTGAGGTCTGGTCGCTACACCTTGTAGGAGGCTCACACCATCCAAGAGTAACAAGAAAAGCATATTAACTTGATGGAACACTTCAAAACATCTTTAGCCAAAGCAATCTTAAGAACCCATATGATCTCTCTCTCTCTCTCACACACACGCGCGCGCGATGGATAGGCTTGGAGCAAAATAGATAAATTCTTAGGAACAGTGGTTCGAGAAATGGAGGAGCTAGGTCTTCATGACTCAACGAAGAAGATTGGAATAACCCAAAAATTATTTTGATCAAGACTTTCTTAGGTTCATGGTTGTGGCGGTCCTAAGGGATGGAATTAAAAGTAGAAAACTACCACATTTGGCATTAGGTTTGTAGAAAACCACCAAGTTGGTAATCCATTGCAAAAAGCATTGCATTCACACTAAACTTGTTCCAGAAAACACTCATCGGATGATTTGGCCTGTTTAATCACTTTCTGACAAGTAGGGCCAATTTTTAAGGAGCTGACTTGGCAATCAACCCATGCTCCCGATTCCCTGCTCTCGATCCGATCGGGAGGAGGCAACAGCCGCCACCGCTTACACCCAACCGCGCTGCCCCCATCGGCTCCCGTCGCCGCGGCCGGAAGCCCACCGCCGGCCCCGCCTTTCCTCATCTCCTCCTTCGCGGCATGCTCGTCCACGATGCCGCCCAGGACCTCCAGCATATCTCGCGCGCTTGACCTCCGGCGAGGTGTCGTCCCTCTGCCAGCGAGCTTTTTACTGCTGCACTCCCTCCTCCCGCGCGATGAGACACATGCCCTGAGCCGTCGTGCCCTTCTCCTACCCGACGAGTGCGTGTGCCACCCAGACCCGACTGGCCTCGGCTGCCCCGACCTCTGTGGCCAGTCCATGAAGTAGCACGCAGTGAGCTCGTTGTTGACCTCCAGCGAGGGGCACCATGGGAGGTTGCAGGCAGGGTCGCCGACGCAGGCGGCCATGGTGTTTGGCAAACCGGGTTATGGTCGTGTGGAACGGCGGTCGTCTTGAGGCAAGTGGTGGAGGTGGTCGTCTGATGGGGCTTCAAGGGAGGCAGCATGGAGGCGCTGCAGGTCGGGCGGGAGGTGGCAAATTGCGGCGAGTAGTAACAAGAAGGGGATGAAGAGAGGGTGCGTCGTAGAGCTCCTTGGTAGTTGTCCATAGGGGGGTGTTGATTGCATTTTTTTGGATTCCTGGGGTGTTTGTGTCAATTCTTTGCCAAGTCAGCTTCTTACAATGCGGTCCTACTTGTCATAAAGTGATCAAATAGGCTAAATCACCCGTTCAGTGCTTTCTACAACAAATTTAGTGTGAACGTGGTGATTTTTGCAACGGATTACCGACTTGGTGGTTTTCTGCAAACCTAGTCGCAAATGTGGTAGTGTTGTGCAATTAACTCAAGGGACAAGAAGGGGAAATTCATTGTTTGGGGAATTGGATAATTGACTGGTGCATGGATGACATGACGGCTGATGCAATCGGCTCATTATTAACTCATATAATTTGGAGTTCATCGACACCATGTAGAATGCAGGAAGATCTGTAGGAGTGGTGGCGGCAGTTTTTTTTTTGGATTTCGCAAAAGTGACACTTCATTAAGATAGGAAGGAAGGATTACAAGTAATGACAAGGAGCTGCAGAAGGCGAAGACCCCCGCACGCACACACCAGTCCACAAGGAAAGCTACAACAAACTACTCACGCACACCCACACCTCTACGTTTGGCGTACTTGAGGCACCACACAAGCCGCCACAACCGCCATTAACTATCAATGCCAACTATCACCACGGTCACTGAAACCTATATATCATCAAATGCCTTTTGATTTCTATACTTCGAGAGTGTGTGTATGGTGAAAACGAATAGGAAATTTAGCTCCTTCTTGAGAGCCGGGGACACAACCTCACTAGATGCGGTCCACTAGTTCACCATGTCTACCTGGGGTCGACGAGGCGAAGCCTTCACATCCCTTGGTTTTCACCACTGTTCCAATTTCCGCCATGACTTGACCAAAAGGCTCAACTTTTTCCTTCTAAGGTCTTTCACCCCCAGGCCCCCTTTTTTCTTGGATCTACATATCCCGGACCACTTCACCAAATGATATATTTTTCTGAGGCTAGACCCTTGCCAAAAGAATTTCCTCCTAATTTTTTCAAGCTTCTCAGTAGTGGTCTTATTCAGTAGAAACATAGACATGTGGTAATACGCAATAATAGTAAGAGCAACATTAAGTAGAATAGTTCTACCAGCCATAGAGACAGTCCTACCAACCCAAGCATCACATCTGAATAAAAACTTAGTCACTATGAATTCCCAATCATTGTTTCTAGGGGTGGAATAGCTCACATGCACTCCCAACTATTTTATAGAAATTGGTCTATGTCACAATTAAACAGTTCAACATAGAATTTAAAAGTGTCATCCTCCTCCAACATAGATAATCTTACTTTTTTGGAAATTTATGTTTAGAAGTAACATAAGCTCATACATGGAAAGTAATAGCTTCGAGTTAACAACTTTATCAAGGTCATGTTCAATACATAACACACTATCATCAACATATTGCATACTAGTAATGCCATTAGGAATTCGATCAGTAGCTAATCCAGTAATCAAGCCATTGGATTGAGCTTTTGTGGCCATTTAAGTTAAACAATACACAACCAGGTTAAACAGGAAAGGAGAAAGCCCCCCTACCCAACCCCTTTATGGCTCTAAAAATAAGCGCCAACCTTCCCATTTAGTTTCACACCCAATGTACCATTGTATAGAACACTCTCAACCCATTGACACCAGATAGGGTCAAACCCTCTTAATTTGTGACATTCCGGTGGAAACTTCCAATCTACTTTGTCATGAGCTTTTTAAAAATCAAGCTTAATGACAACACCCACCTTTTCATTTCTCTAGTACGATGCAAGATCTCAATGTTAAACACCATCTGTTGGGGAACGCAGTATTTCAAAAAAATTCCTACTATCACGCCAGATCTATCTAGGAGATGCATAGCAACGAGAGGGGAGGGTGTGTCTACGTACCCTCATAGACCGAAAGCGACAGCGTTTAGTAACGCGGTTGATGTAGTCGAACGTCTTCGTGATCCAACCGATCAAGTACCGAACGCACGTTACCTCCGTGATCTAAACATGTTCAGCTCGGTGACGTCCCTTGTACTCTTGATCCAGCCGAGGGTGAGTTTCGTTAGCACGACGGCGTGTTGACGGTGATGATGAAGTTACCGACGCAAGGCTTCGCCTAAGCACTACGACAATATGACAGAGGTGTAAAACTATGGAGGGGGGCACCGCACACGGCTAAAGATCAACTTGTGTGTCTATGGGGTCCGACCACAAGGGTGTGCGCCCAAGGGGGGTCCTACTCCTAGTAGGAGTAGGCTTCCCCCTTTCCTAGTCCAAGTAGGAGAACAAGGAAGGAGAGGAAGAAGACAAGGAAAGGGGAGGCCGGGCCCCCCTAGCCCATCCCTAGTCGAATTCGGTTTGGGCTAGGGAGGGGGGCGCCACACCTTGGCCTGCCTCCTCTCTTCCACCATTAGGCCCATGAGGCCCAATAACTTCCTGGGGGGGCGGTTCCGGTAGCCCCCAATACTCCAAAACTTATTCGAAACGACCCGAACCATTCCGCTGTCCGAATGTAGCCTTCCAATATATGAATATTTATCTCTCGACCATTTCGAGATTCCTCGTCATGTCTGTGATCACATCCGGGACTCCGAACAACCTTCGGTACATCAAATCACATAACTCATAATACATATCGTCATCGAACGTTAAGCGTGCGGACCCTACGGGTTCGAGAACTATGTAGACATGACCGAGACTCATCTCCGGTCAATAACCAATAGCGGAACCTGGATGCCCATGTTGGTTCCTACATATTCTACGAAGATCTTTATCGGTCAAACCGCAAAACAACATACGTTGTTCCCTTTGTCATCGGTATGTTACTTGCCCGAGATTCGATCATCGGTATCATCATACCTAGTTCAATCTCGTTACCGGCAAGTCTCTTTACTCGTTCCATAATGCATCATCCCGTGACTAACTCATTAGTCACATTGCTTGCAAGGCTCATCGTGATGTGCACTACCGAGAGGGACCAGAGATACCTCTCCGATATACGGAGTGATGTCTACTACGCAACCTTCTTCTTGTAGACATTGTTGGGCCTTCAAGTGCAGAGGTTTGTAGGACAGTAGAAAATTTCCCTCAAGTGGATGACCTAAGGTTTATCAATCCATGGGAGGCGTAGGTTGAAGATGGTCTCTCTAAAGCAACCCTGCAACCAAATAACAAAGAGTCTCTTGTGTCCCCAACACACCCAATACAATGGTAAATTGCATAGGTGCACTAGTTCGGTGAAGATATGGTGATACAAGTGCAATATGGATGGTAGATATGGGTTTTTGTAATCTGAAAATATAAAAACAGCAAGCTAACTAATGATAGAAGTGGGCACAAACGGTATTGCAATGCTAGGAAACAAGGCCTAGGGTTCATACTTTCACTAGTGCAAGTTCTCTCAACAACAATAACATAATTGGATCATATAACTATCCCTCAACATGCAACAAAGAGTCACTCCAAAGTCACTAATAGCGGAGAACAAACGAAGAGATTATGGTAGGGTACGAAACCACCTCAAAGTTATCCTTTCTGATCGATCTATTCAAGAGTCCGTAGTAAAATAACATGAAGCTATTCTTTCCGTTCGATCTATCATAGAGTTCGTACTAGAATAACAACTTAAGACACAAATCAACCAAAACCCTAATGTCACCTAGATACTCCAATGTCACCTCAAGTATCCGTGGGTATGATTATACGACATGCATCACACAATCTCAGATTCATCTATTCAACCAACACAAAGTACTTCAAAGAGTTCCCCAAAGTTTCTACCGGAGAGTCAAGACGAAAACGTGTGCCAACCACTATGCATAAGTTCACAATGTTACGGAACCCGCAAGTTGATCACCAAAACATACATCAAGTGTATCACGTGAATATCCCATTGTCATCAGAGATAAGCACATGCAAGACATACATCAAGTGTTCTAAAATCCTTAAAGACTCAATACGATAAGATAACTTCGAAGGGAAAACTCAATCCATCACAAGAGAGTAGAGGGGGAGAAACATCATAAGATCCAACTATAATAGCAAAGCTCGCGATACATCAAGATCATGCCGAATCAAGAACACGAGAGAGAGAGAGATCAAACACATAGCTACTGGTACATACCCTCAGCCCCGAGGGTGAACTACTCCCTCCTCGTCATGGAGAGCACCGGCATGATGAAGATGGCCACCGGTGATGGATCCCCCCTCCGGCAGGGTGCCAGAACAGGGACCCGATTGGTTTTTGGTGGCTATAGAGGCTTGTGGCGGCAGAACTCCCGATCTATTGTGTCCCCTGATGTTTTTAGGGTATATGGACATATATAGGCGAAAGAAGTCGGTCAGGGGAGCCACGAGGGGCCCACGAGGGTGGAGGCGCGCCCAGGGGGTAGGGCGCGCCTCCCTGCCTCGTGGCTTCCTCGAAGCTTCCCTGACGTCTACTCCAAGTCTCCTGGATTGCTTCCGTTTCAAAAATAACTCTCCCAAAGGTTTCATTCCGTTTGGACTCCGTTTGATATTCCTTTTCTTGGAAACACTGAAATAGGCAAGAAAACAACAATTTGGGCTGGGCCTCCAGTTAATAGGTTAGTCCCTCCAGTTAATAGGTTAGTCCCACTACTAGGAAAAGGGCTATAGCCAATATGGATATTAATGGTGCACCATGTATGTGGTGCGCCACTGCTATATAGCCCAGTGGCGCACCAGGTACAGGTGCGCCATTAGTGTCGTCATTACTAATGGCGCACCAGACACATGGTGCGCCATTACTAGGAAATTTTATTATTATTATTTTTCCAAAACTATTAATGGCGCACCAAGGCACAGTGCGCCATTACTAGTTAAAACCACCACACACTCCGTGCGCCAGAACTAACAAAAAAATTTGCTTTTTTTTCAAAACTAGTAATGGCGCACCTTTGTGAAGTGCGCCATTACAAGTTCAAACTAGTAATGACGCACCACAAACAAGGTGCCCCACTACTAACAATTTTTTTTTGCAAAACTAGTAATGGCGCACCCCTAACTGGTGCGCCATTGGTAACCAGGGTTACTAATGGCGCATTTTTAGGAGGTGCGCCATTAGTAACCTGAGACCAGCTAGATATTTTGGACAGCCACACCTACCACACTCACTTTCCGCACTTCCTTCTCTCCACCTCCTCCTCCAAGCTTGTCTCGGGTGCCTCCTCCTCCTCACCTCATTTGCACCATAGATTCACCCAAATTAAGTGGTTAAATTACCTTTTTGTGATAGGTAAGAAGGGGAAAGCTTTCTTTATGTTGTAGATCTACTTTTTTCTCCCTCCAACAACAACGTGCACATGCACTTTTTATGACCTACCTAGATCTACGTATGTTTGTGGTGTTGCATATGTTTGTGGTGTTGCATATATGTTTGTGTTTGCAGGTAGCGGTATTTGAAATACGATAGTTGCCAATATTTTGCCGGAATGTTGATTCATTTCCGTTTCGGCGAGAATTTGGCACTATGCATTCTTTTTGGTCCTATTTTTAGGCAAAGTCATGCCAAATTTTTTCTTGGTTCTAAAATATCGTTTTGCTCTACCCCGCAGGAGACCATGGTCCGCACGATGACCGAAGGCATCGTGAATAGGTTTTTGAGCTCCGCGAAGGCCGAGATGCTTCAAAAGAACGAGACAAAGATAAGATGTCCGTGTCGAAGATGCAAGCTGAAGAGCCTTATTGCGGACCCGGATTCCGGGCAGGTGCGGGACCACCTACTCTTGCGTGGTTTCATGGATGGCTATCGGTGGCAAGGTGATGAAGATGACTATGAAGTCGTCCATGGGGGGTGGGCAAGAAATGAGGAAGGGCAGCAAGAAAACCACTGCGGCGAGGGCGGGCAAGAAGACGAAGAATCTCCAGGACATGATCACGATGGTGATGCAGTACACGGCCATCATGTTGAAGATGCCGGACATGATGATGAGGAAGATCAAGACGAATGGCATGATCATGAAGATGAAGATGCCGGAGCAGACGACGAGGGACCATCGATGGGCTGGGTGCAGGACCATCATATTCAAGCAGACGGATAACGCAAGAGCTGCCGCCCGAGAGAAAGCCAAGCTGGATCAACTGGAGATAGATGCGGTTACTCCATTGTATGAAGGATGCAGGCCCGACGATACCCGCCTGAAAGTAACGCTCATGGCTCTGGAGATGAAGGTAAACCACAAAATGACCGACGCATGCTTCGACGAGAACATGTCATTCTGGCACGAATTTCTTCCCAAGGGGAACAAGTGCCCGACCAGTTTCGAAGAGGCGAAGAAAATCGTGTGTCCTCTGGATTTACCGCACGTGAAATACCATGTGTGCATGAACAATTGCATCATTTATCGGGATGAGCACGTGGAGTCTACCATATGTCCGGTGTGCGGCGTCACTCGATACAAGAAGAGGAAGAAAGCTCCTCAAAAAGTGGTGTGGTACTTTCCGATCACTCCTCGTCTGCAGCGGTATTTCGCGGACCCTAAGCTAGCAAAGCTCCTGCGTTGGCACGCGGGTAGGGAGGAGAAGAAGCGAGAAGATGACGGAAATGATCCGGAGATAAATAAAAAGACAAGATGCTGAGTCACCCTAAGGATGAGAGCCAGTGGCAAGCGTTGAACTTCGAACACCCAGAATTTGGGGACGATCCAAGGAACATCATGCTGGGCACGAGCATCGATGGAGTCAATCCGTTTGGCAGCCAGAGAAGCACACATAGCACCTGGCATGTGTTTGTGTGGATGTAAAACCTTCCCCCTGGTTGTACATGAAGAGGAAGTACATTCACATGAGTATGCTAATTGAAGGGCTGAAACAACCAGGGAACGACATCAATCTGTATCTGGGGCTGCTGAAAGAGGAGCTAGACACGCTGTGGAAAACGCCAGCCAATACATGGGACGCCGCAAAGAAAGAATATTTCCCTATGAGAGTCGCACTGCTCACGACGGTGCACGACTATCTCGGTTACGGATATGTCGCGGGGCAGGTGGTCCACGGATTTTCTGGATGCGTTAGGTGCATGGATGACACAACGTATCGCCAGCTAGATAGAGACCCCGGGTCTTCAAAAACCGTGTTCATGGGACATCGAAGGTGGCTTCGCGATGATGACCCATGGAGAAAACGCAAGGATCTGTTCGATGGTGAAACCGAACCCTGAAGACGCCCGCGTACGAGGAGCGGCGAGGAAATAGACGAGTTGTTGAAAAATTGGAAAGATTGCCCACTGTCGGGAAAGAAGCAAAAGGCGCCAAAGCCGGGAAAGAAGAGAAAGGCGCCAGAGCCGCTGCTGAAGGTATGGAAAACGAGGTCTATTTTCTGGGACTTGCCATACTGGAAGATCCACCGTGTGCCTCACAGCCTTGATGTCATGCATATCACGAAGAACGTGTGTGAGAGTCTGCTTGGTACCCCGCTCAACATGCCAGAGAGGACCAAAGATGGGCCGAAAGCAAGGGCAGACTTGAAATCAATGGGCATCAGGGAGGAGCTTCACGCTAATGATGATGATGAGGCGAAGCAGGACACGAAAAGTCGTCACAAAGGCAAAAAGGCCAAGAAGACCGGAAATGACTACCCTCCCGCGTGCTTCACTCTAAGTCAGGAGGAGATCGAGCAGTTTTTCACCTGCCTCGTAGGAGTAAAACTTCCTTACGGTTACGCGGGGAAGATAAGAAGATACCTAGACTCAGCGAAGCAGAAGTTCAGCGGGATACCCTTAGAATTCTCCTTCCCTTTTCTGTCAGCACTTGCATGTCACTATTGGCTTTTTTAACTATTGCGCCATACTTGATAGGGTATATTATTAGAAGATGCCCATATATATCAGTCAACCTAGGGTGCCTCGGCATCGATAAACCCTAAATGATGAAAACTTAACTTAGCATTTAGGGTGCCTCAGTGTCGACAAACCCTAAATGATAAAACCTTGGCTTTTAGGGTGCCTCGGTGTCGATAAAAACCTAAATGATGAAAGCTTAGGCTTTTAGGGTGCCTCGGCGTCGACAAACCCTAAATGATAAAAGCTTAGCTTTTAGGATGCCTCGGTGTCGACAAACCCTAAATGATGAGACCATGATAATTCCTCACAAACCAACCCTTAAATAACACTGAGCCATTATGCCGCCACCCTTGAAGCCTTGCGGGCATTTGCAGCCCTTAGCTTGTTCATTCTGTAGATTTCCAAAATTTAGTTGTGTACCGCACACCGAGCCCCAAGAAAGAAAACTGCACTCTGAAATAGATGGTCAATTTTCAGCCCTTGGATTAGTTTAGTATTTTTTCACACACTCAGACACCCTTGCTTGCAATATGTGTGAGAGATATAGTGAGAGTAGACAAGAAGAAGGGGATTAGGAAGGGACTTGGACCTTGGCAACAACACACTAACAGGTTCCATCCCAAAACACCTAGGCAATATCACAAACATCTCTCAATTGTTCCTTGACAATAACCAACTTTTTGGCGACATTCCTCGAGAATTAGGTTATTTGGTCAACTTAGAGATCTTGTTCCTTGACAATAACCAACTTTTTGACCAAACTTTTTTCCTATTTAGAGCGAAACATGGCCCACGATGATGAGGCCGGCGGTTCGGGCGGCAACGCATTCTGGGAGCTGTCCCAGGAGATGGAGGAAGAACCTCACCGCTATGAGGACGCCGCGGAAGACACCGATCCTGACTACACAACCCCTAGCGGCGTCGGGGATGACACCACTAATGGTGCCGCCGAGGATGCCACCACTGATGATGCCAGCGCACGCACAGATGGCAGCCAACCAAAGAGGCAACGGAAGGACCGGCGCCCGAACGTGCTCGGCACTGTCAAGGAGGAATTTACTGAAGTGTCCTCCGAGGGGCATCCAATGGCACCCCCAGAAATAGTCAAGACGTACGGGGGACAGCTCGGGTGCATTCTTCGGAGCACCGTCTCGATCAACACCGAGAACCTAAGGCATCGTGAACGAGGGAATTTGCGCAACCTCCTCTTCATGAAGCTGCACGAATGATACAAGTTCCCCGGTGACTTCGCAAACACACGCCTCTCAGGGAATAAAGTGAACAGTGTTGCCCTCACGAAGATGAGCATGGCCCTGGCTACTTGGAGAGCTGCGGTGAAGACAATGATTGAAAAAGGTGATGGTTATGAGAAGATCAAGGAGAAACATCCTTCGATCAGCGAAGATGACTACTTGGAGTTCAAGATCAAGTGCGAGAGCGACGCAACCGTGGAATCAAGTCAGTGCGGGAAAGAGATGCGGGACTTGAACTTAGGGGTCCACAAGCTCGGTCATGGAGGTTATAGAGTGGCGGAACCTATATGGGACAAGGAGGACGTGGGGCGTGCCGAGAAAGGCCTACTGCCCCTCTTCGAGAAATACCGTGACAAGCAGACCAGGAACTATGTCAGGGCCCGGTACAAGGTGGACCCGGTAACCAAGGAGCTTACCACGGATCCGAAGACCAAGGCGCTTGAGCGTGTTCTGGTAAGGAACACCCCCCCCCCCCCCCCCCCCCGCGCGCATAATTAGCTCCATATGGTTGCATTCTAATTAATAAAGCCAATTTTCTAAATGGTTCACGTTCCTTCTGTAGGAAACTGAAAGCAGTAGCGCGGGGTCGTCTCAGAGCTCCCCTTTCGACACCCCTTTAAATAGGGCATTGAACGTAATGAAAAACAAGGATAAGCTCAGTAAGCCGTCGTCAGCTGGTCGTGTGGCCGGCAAAGGCTTGTCCACGAAATGGTCGGAGTACTATACCACTGGGCGAAATGAGAGAAAGAGCAGCTCGGAAAGTCAGGAGCGCGAGGTTCAACAACTCAAGGCACAAGTGGCACGGATTCTCGAGATCGTCGAAGAGCAAGTGCGAGACCAACTGGGTGCGACGATCACCGCCATTATGCCTACCTTGGCTTCTGGGCTGCATGCGTGGATTGCGGGCGGCCAACAGGGGCCGCCCTCGATTCCCAGCTTCACGGGCAGCAACTCGCGCAACGCGCCGGCGGCGCCATTGGTGTCTCCCGCGGTGACGCCGGCATTGCAGCTTAATACACCCGGGTGTGGGAAGAATACGCCGGCCGGCACCTCGGCAGCAAGCGGCCCCTCCATCACTTGCACGCCCGCCGTTGGCGGTGCCTCGACATTAGCCAAGCTCGACGCCATCACGGTAACTAATTAAGCCTCTCGGCCGATGACTTCATCTCCTTGCCTTTGACTGGGCATCCCTGACGCCCTACATGTTTTCGCAGGGCGCCGCCGATGTTCCGTGCACTCTCCTGCA
This sequence comes from Triticum urartu, assembly GCF_003073215.2. Classification (NCBI taxonomy): domain Eukaryota; kingdom Viridiplantae; phylum Streptophyta; class Magnoliopsida; order Poales; family Poaceae; genus Triticum; species Triticum urartu. Next base: position 322,282,993 of record NC_053026.1, read on the forward strand.
CTTCGTGAACGACAAGTTGGTCGATGTCGCCAAGGGCAGAATCGTTCAACCGGGCAGCCGCGTGTTCCACGATAATCAGATGCCACCCACCATTTATAGGGTTCAACTGGTTCGGGTGCTGTCGGGCTTCGACAACATGTTACCTCCGTATCGACCCCATGGGGATGACGAAGATGATGTGATGACCCTCAGCGCCTGCATAAACTGGCCCATGCTTTGGCTGAAGAGCCAGATTCATTTGGGGGCGGGGGACACCACCCCACAGATAACACTGCCAGTTGTGACGGCGCCAAGCCATGGCAAGACCCCCGCAACGCTACCGGACATGCCGAACATGGATATGGCACAGGATCCGGACATGCATATGGCACAGGATCCGGACGATGCTGACGACGACAACGATGGTACATTTACCAACATTGATAAGTATTTCAACGAACATGGGTACGGTGATGAATTCTTGGGGCCTCCTTCTCAAGAACCCAACCCTGCAAAAGACGATCTAGCTGGTACCGCGGGGAAACCCAGTTGCAACAAGCGTCGTCTGGCGTTCAGTTCTTAGGAGACGCTTCTAGCTGCCACCTTCACTGAGCCTCAGATAGCCGAGGTGCGAAATATTATCAGCCCCAAGACACTCAAGAAGGCTGTCTGTGAGCAGAACTCGGTCCTATTACAGAAGAAGAAGGGACGAAAAAGAAAGACTAACATGGGTGCGAGCCAGCCGGCACCGAGTACGATCCGTGCTCAGGACGGGCCACCTTCACCTAAGGATATCTCAAGGAGGGTGCATGTGGCGGGTAGGCCGAAGCTACCGACTAATCTGCTCAATGCTGCAACCGGTGCTATGCGGAGTTTGCATGATAGTGTTCTTTCTTTGGAGAAGCGGCGTCTCCGAGAGAATGATGTGGCATGCCCGGTTTTCGTGGCCAAGGTGCCAGAGTGCAAGGGCTTTGTGGATAGCGCCATCGGGGGTATGATCGTCCTGTGGTTTGATTACATCTTCGCTATGTTTAACCTTCATCCGCTGCACTACGCCTTTGTTCGGCTATTTTGGCTGAGTATGGAGATGCGGATCATTAGAGACAAGACCCCAGACATCGTGATAGTCGACCCCTTCTACATGCGTGCCAAGATCTTGGGCAGCACTGGGGACCGGCAAGTCGCGAGTTCATACCTCGAAGGCGTCATTCTGGCAAACCCAGATAAGGATAACTTCCTTGTGCCTTACTTTCCCGAGTAAGTCATCCCCTCACCGCCCCGTAACATATGATTTCTTAGATTTCGATCGTTCTTTTTTTCTAACATTCCGTGTTTTGTGCAGTGACACACATTGCACATTCATCCTCTTAAGCCCGAAATATTCCATGGCCATGTATTTCGACTCGGACCGTCAGTCGAAGAAAGACTACACAAATATCAAGAAAGTTCTTGTTGATGTTCTGCCCGGCTACACCAGATCTGGAGGCACCTTCACCAGGCCAATTCGTAGGTATGGCAAGCACGTGTTCGCCCACAATATGACGTTCCCCTGCGTCAAGCAGCCGCCTGGCGGTCAAAAGGATGCCTACTACGCCCTCCATCACATGTGGGCGATCGTACGGGACGATAATCACCTTCCGCTACCAAATAATCTCAAAGATTGGGCCGCAAGCTTGTTGGCAATCCAGGACGCGGACATGAGACAAGAATTCTTTCGCATCCAATTGGAGTTTGCGGAAATCATCCATCAAGATGTCCTTCGTACCTCAGGGCAGTTCTACCTTAGATATCAACCGTCCAACAGTGAGATAGAAACAATGCTACAAATGCAGGCTGACAACGCATGCGATTTCATGACCATCACGATAGACGATAGCTTCATCCACGCTCCGGTCCCTGAGTCGAGTCAAAAGTAGTGATGCTATGTGTAGTTCTGAAATATCGATTAGCTCATGTTGTAATTAAACTTTAATGAACTTGTATGTCTCTTTGGTTTGGACAGTCGTTCAACTTATATGTAATCGATGCTATTTATTAGTAGGGCCATGAATCGTGCTATTAATGTCTTGCTTTTCTCTTCTGATCCTTTTGTTCCATACTTATGTATTGCTTATGTATTGTCGGTGAATTGCTACTAACGTTTTGTTTGGCTAGTGCATAGAGATGTTGTCGTATGTCGTGTACAAGGGTAAGGTTCCCGGAGTCTACGATTACTGGGAGGAGTGTCGGAGACAGGTTCACCGTTTCAGTGGTAAAAGTTACAAAGGGTACACCACTAGGGTGGAGGCAAAAGCTAGATAGGCGCGCTATCTAGCGGGAGAGAGGAGGGAGCGAAGGAGGAACCGGATGAAAACCAGTTTCATCGTGATGATGCTCATCGTGATGACCACAGCTCTCTTCTATGTGATGGTAGTTTAGATGATCGATATCGACTTGTAATGTGAAGACAAACTCGCTACTCGCGGTCTCGAGACTTGTAATGTTCTAACTTTGTTCGGTCTTTCGAATCCGGAGACGAATATGATGAATTGTATTCGGAGACTAATCTTCTATTGTATTTGATGAATCTGCTATTTATATGTTGTGCTGTCTGTATTCTGTGCAGTAATATATTTTGTAACCTGTGCAAATACCAGAAAAGAAAAAAATCCTAATATTCATACTAGTGGCGCACCATACAGCACATTAGTGGCGCACTGCAATAAACACACTAGTGGTGCATTATCAGTTAGTGCGCCATTAGTAACCCAGGGCACAAGGTAAATATGGCCCCCTGGGAGGCATACTAATGGCGCACCGTGTGACTTACTAATGGCGCACTGCCTGGTGCGCCACTATAGTCTGGTATACTAATGGCGCACCAGGGGTGCGCCATTAGTATATGTTACTAGTGGCATGATGATAGTGGCGCACCTGAAGTGCGCCATTAAAGGCCAAAACAGGTGTGCCACTAATAAGCCTTTTCCTAGTAGTGTCCCAAAAATAATATAAAAGTGTTTAGTAAAGCCCATAAATATCCAAAACAGATAATATAGTAGCATGAATACTTCATAAATTATAGATAGTTGGAGACGTATCAGCATCCCCAAGCTTAATTCCTGCTCGTCCTCGAGTAGGTAAATGATAAAAGAAAGAATTTATGAAGTGTGAATGCTAGCAGGTGCACAAGTTTGATCAATGGTAATTTCAATCACCTTTTCTAGCATCATTATATATCATAATAGTAGCTCAACTCATAGGACTTCTCATGATCAAGTAACAAGCTATTCACATGTTAAAGTATAGATCGTAAACTTTCTTGAAAACTAACAAACCGTGTTATTAGTCATCAAACAATTACAATTCATCTTATTTTCAGGAAGGGTCTATGTCAGAGCTTTGATTCAGCAAACTTCACATACTCAACTATCATTTAGTCTTTCACAATTGCTAACACTCACGTGATATTTATGGGTTCAAAGTTTTAATCAGACACAGAGAAAGATAGGGGCTTATAGATTCGCCTCCCAACCTTTTACCTCAAGGGTAATGTC